>NW_008652115.1:111286-116457 GCF_000695815.1 Acanthisitta chloris | reverse complement strand
GGAAAATCCTGTTTAACATCTTCATTAGTGGCCTGTGACAGGTGAGGGATTGCACTCATATCAGGTTTGGATTTGGATTTGCCAGTGCATGTCTACAAGAGCTAGGAATTCAGTTTTAATCTTAACCAAAATTCCTGGCTCTCGAAAACTTCTTGGTTTTTCTGCACCTCTGTGTCTCTTACATATAAGGTACCAAAATGGCTTCTTAAATTAATTTAGAACATTTTTCTATCTGGAAATCAGAATAGCAATGGTAACAGAAATGGTATGCTAAACTCCTCAATACAAAGTTGTCATATAAAATCTGTTTTCTTTCATTTATTTCTGGGCTGTTAAAATCCAGTTACCTGGTTTTTCTCAGGTAGTCTTGTGTTTGTTTAGGGAAAAACTACATGAGAAGTCCCAAAACACCCAGGCCATGAAAAGAAATATATATTGATTTATTATGAAATTGAGTGAACTACAATATACAGATGATATACAGGGACAAGAAAATTAGGATTCCTCAGCATTCTGATTGGCTCCTGGTGATGTAATGGTGCATTATTAAGTGATAATTGTTTTCTTTCAGTGTTTACAAGGAGACAAATGGTTTGTGAATCGATGCACAGGGAGGCCACAAAACAAGTTCCTTATTGATTCACAAGCTGTTTGCATCAAAGTTTGCTGCTCAGAAGAGCAAACAAACCCAGTGTACTCCAGGGTGTATTCATAAGGATAATAATTTGGAAAGCATGGAGTCTGAATTTACATTCTAAATTGGCTCAACTCTGAAATAGACTTTTCTCTTTAAAATGCTGAATCGAGACACACACTGAGCCATGGAAGCAATTCATAGCACTCCTTTCTCTGCTGCTTTCAACAGCCATCAGGTTTTGGGGTTCAGTAAACTCATTTCTATTTCCTCATTTCCATAAGTTGTCTCAGAAGTAAAATTTGTCATTAGTTCTATAATACGTTCAAGGCACAAATCCTTTGCTTCTTTTTGGAGATCTCCATCTCCAAAACCTTTAAAATCAGATGAATCAGATCTGGTGGAAGCACATTAGAAGACATATTTCCATTCACAAAATCACAAAAGCAGTTAGGTTGGAAGGGACCACAGTGGGTCATCTGGTCCAACCTCCCTGCTCAAGCAGAGCCACCCTAGAGCACATGGCTCAGGATTGCATCCAGACAGTTCTTGAATACCTCCAGTGAGGGAGAATCCATGACCTCTCTGGCCATTCTTCCAAACGGTGGAATATTAAAGAGCATAACATTCTTGGCCTATATAAACACAGAGTGCTCGATCAGCCCTTTGTCCTCACACACAGAACTTCCACTAATTTCAAGAGTACTACGCTGGAATATTCTACCAATGTAACCTATCACTGAGCCCCTGATTTTGCAGATCAGTGTCTTTAAGAATTCATATCCACAGACAAGTCAGTGAAGCTTAATCAATCGCTATCCATCTGCTGAACAGACAAAACCCCATTTACAAGGCACTGCAATTTAGCTTATGTGTTGGAGCCCCTTAGAAAAGAGCTTCAGCAATGTCAGTTTAACCTGCAACTAAGATTAAAATAGGCAACACAGAAATAGATATTGAGCTTAAGCAGGGCAATGTAGTAAATCACCTTAACTCAGCAAAATGGTTGACTTTTCATGGCTTAATAACACACTAAAAAATCCCAAATCCCTCTTCTCTCCAAAGTCACATCACATTCTACACTGAAGAGAAAGTTTCTGTAAAATTAAAGCACCTGCAAAAGGAAAAGAGTTGAAGGATATTTTGTACGTGAGCACTTCTGGTAGAATGGCAATATCTTTATTCAAGGCTAAGAACCAGTTGTGTTCCTTTGCTGTTTTCCCCTCCCTAAGAATTGCTCACACATTTGAGGTCCTTCACAAAGTTATGTTTGCTTGTGCTCAACAGCTTGATCCTTTGCATACATTATGTGGGGACCTTTGCAAAAAATATGGATCTATTGAAATGACATTTTCTGTTTCCTTTAGAGATGTTTTTAATCTAAGCACAATTTCAAGGAGTGCACTAGCAGATGAAATACAATCTTCTAGCACTGAAGGCTGTACGTCTTGGGTTTGACTGTACATAAATACAAGGTGGGACTTTATAAGATGCAGATATTCTCACAAATGTGTAATGTATTTTGGAACCAAAACAGGTAGGATTTATATGGCACAATCACGTACTGATCAGCATCTCCTGCACACTCCTCAGTGATTTTTTTTTAGGAAATTTAAATAGACAAAATAAAACTGTAAATTTCAATATGAAAGGTTAACTTGGGTTTTTTGCATCCTGATACTTGTGCATGAAGTCCAAAGCAAGGTCAGATAGAGCAGGTTGTGTAAGGCAATGTCCAAATGGGTGTTGAATAGCTCCAAGAATGAAAATGCCTCTCTGGGCAACATGTTCCAGTGTTCAATCACACCTGAGAAAAAAAAAAAGCTTTTTGTGATGTTTAAATAGGTTATCTTGTAGTTAGGTTGTGCTTGCCATCTCTTGCTCTTTCACTGGATACCACAGTGCTCTATCTGGCTTGGTATTTACTGCATGCGAAGAAGCAATTGGTAGTGAGACCAGAAAGGGCCTATTGATTATTTATTATTAAAGTCAGCAAAAGGACAGGTTCTCCAGCTGATGAATAGGCAGGGGTCAAATAAAGTAGTGAGAAATAGACATTGAAATGAATGTTACAGCACTTTCTGGCACTCAGGTTACCTGCGTCCTGCACAGCCAGGATCTACTCAAGAATGGCAAACAGATCCCACTGTGTAGCTATGCCCTTAATGAATTATTTGACCAGATGTAAAGATCTGATTTATAAACCTCTGTGACCCCAGCTGCATGGTTGGAAAGCTGATTCTGATTGTTAAATAAAAGCCTTTGCTACCAGACTAACCCACAAATGTGTAAAAACTGTTTGCTATGCTGCTTTCTTCATCCACCTGTGGACCGTCTGCTCTGAAGCATAATCCTGCAGAAATTTTGAATCAGATTGTCACATTTCTCCTGAAGACATGACCAAAACACCTCTGCTGTTCCCATCAGCACTAAGTACATCACTTGTACCCAGCTTTTGAGGCATTCTCTCATTGATCCTCCCTCCTTCAAAAACTTGTGGAGGACCTGCTAATAGCATCATGTCTCTAAAGGCTTCAGTTGACACCAGTTCTGATGTTTGTAAAGTAAATGACACACAATCATGGGTCTATTTTAAAATCCCAGTAATTGTATCCCTTGCAGTATTCTTTTTTCTCCCTCCCACAACAGATTTTGTCATATGAATAAGAACCACAGGATTCCAAGATATGCTCACTAGAAATATTTTGCTGAAACTTGATGTATAATACTAGGATTTTTAATTATTTTATCAAAATAAAGATCTAATCAGGAAGGACTGAATTTTGATGCAAAATTAATTATTGTCAGAGTTAATCAGGAAAAATCATTAATCAGACTTCTTCTGTTCACTTTCAGGTGTTCCCCACCCTGGGCACAAACTGAAGATGAAAAAGTGAATAATGGCAACTTATGTGATTTTGGGGTGGAAATAACTGTCTGTACATTTGCTATTAGGGCATTCAAATAACTGTTCTTTTTGTTTGCAGCCATTCAGAAATGCATCCATTACATTACTACATTCTTATTTATTTCTAAATCATTAAGCATAATGTGATTTTTATGTAGGTTTACAGATACATCAAGAAGTAGTAATGACTTTTACCTCATTTGAGTGTATGCTTGGATGGCTTTTGGGGGGCATCAAGCTTTTTGCAACCATGATAAACTTCTATTTCTTTGCAGAGAGGAGAATCAGAGGCAGAATTTCTGAGACCTGTCAATCAAAAATAAATGTTTCATAAAACCTCTTAGGAAAACAGTTGAACACTAACAATTTATAACTAGGCTCAATGACTAGCCTCACTTGACAAATTTTTGTGGCCATGTTTGATATTCATTCTTTTCTCTCTCAGATTTCTTTTTTTGGTGCTTTTTCAGCTTCTAAAGATTAATTTCCAGTCTCCATAATTCTTAACATTTCATATACTCTAAATGGCAGATTAGATCCACAGTGACAGAGATTTCTGCTCTGAGTCTGTGTGGTATTCATTATGAAATCAGCCCAACTGTGGCTCAGTTATGGTTTCTTCCTGCATTTTTCTCAGAGATGCAGGGTTAGATGTTGGTCTGGTTCAGCTCAATGTGTTGGCTGAAATAGCTGTTGACTAAGGCATGACATACAGCTGTGGCAAAGAACAGCCTATATAAACTGGATATTTTTAACACAGCAGTTCTACACTTACCTTTCTTAAATTCCCTGTATACTCTTCTTTTTCAATGCCATACTTGAAATTCTTTCTCTGCTCCCCTCATACAAAATCTGTGGCAAGTGTTAATTATATGAAGTATAGTAATTATTGTTTTGCACTCAGGAATTCAAGCACCCCCTTTACAATGACCTCCAAAAAACTGAAAACCTGACATGAAATTCTTGAGGACACTGAAGAGCAGCACAACCTGCTCTCTTTACATCAGACCCTAAACTGGATATTTTTAACACAGCAGTTCTACACTTACCTTTCTTAAATTCCCTGTATACTCTTTTTTTTCAATGCCATACTTGAAATTCTTTCTCTGCTCCCCTCATACAAAATCTGTGGCAAGTGTTAATTATATGAAGTATAGTAATTATTGTTTTGCACTCAGGAATTCAAGCACCCCCTTTACAATGACCTCCAAAAAACTGAAAACTTGACATGAAATTCTTGAGGACACTGAAGAGCAGCACAACCTACAGCTCTCATACCCTTACATCAGACCCAACTTCCTTTCAAAATACTGTAGGACTGCAACTATTTTTCCAGATTAATTTTTGAATGAACAGTATAATAATAATTTTAAAGCTACATATGGACTGTAGGTTAAAACAGGAATAGTTGGGAGAACTCTGCATATGGTCTCAAAAATGGAATAGTGTTTGGTACTGAATGGAATGAGACAAAATTCTCTCTGTCTATAGCTTTACCTACCTGCATACATATATGTGTGTGTATGCATGTGTTTTATCCTTCCAGCAGGTACATTTGGGTTAGGTTTCTCTAACATGTTCCTGTTTTATTTCCAGACCTGCCTGTCTGTCTTGTATGCTTAGCAAGCT
>NW_008652115.1:109677-111259 GCF_000695815.1 Acanthisitta chloris | reverse complement strand
AATTGCACTGATTTCAGCAGCAGCAGAACACTCTGTATTTTAGTACCATGCCCTGTGACTGGCAAGGAGAGAGAGGGAGAAGCCATGGCTGAAATGCCTTTGCAGGGGCTCTTTTATCACCTCTATGGCACAAATGTCAATTCAAGCCATTTTTTTTAACCTGCTGGAAATCTGGCCCTGATTATACTGCTTGCCCAAATGCTTTTCCAAAACAGGTAATATTTCTGATTTTCTGATTGAAATGAAAATTTCCTTCCCTTGCAGTTTTTACTGGAAGCAGAATGTACTTGGAGCAGTGCTATACAGAGGAGCCCCCCCCCCCAAATGTTTTATGCATGCTGATGCCTTGCACAAGGCAGAAACAAGTAACTTAAACAATACAATAAATTTTACTGAGACATAGATACAGGTCTTTTCTGGCTTGTCTATAAAGTGAAAAATATGGAATGATTTGCTTCCCCTTTAAGGAGGTTATTAGCTTGCTTGTATCTACCAGAGGAATAGAGGTGCACACAGTCTCCCATTATTCACCAGGTTTTTAATCTTGATCCCTGGCTTCGGCGATAAGTTATTGCTGGGGACTGGAATTGCTTGGGGAGTGATGCAGGTGCCTGAGGGCCAGCAAGTGGCTCTGTTATGAGAACTGGCTCTAATGATTAATGGTAGGATGCAGTGCACTACTGCTGACTTCACTGGGAAATACAACATTGTTAATTTTATCATTATAAACTCCCAGCACTGCAAGAGAATGTGTCTGCCTCCAGGATGGTGAATTTGATAAGAAGGCTTTTCTGATAAGATATCTCGTACTCCCAGGGAAAAGCATTCATGTTTAATCAGGGAGTATTTAACTTGCAATCCAAATGTTACCGAGTAATATGTACAGGTCATTTTAAATTTGTGCTCTACAGTTCAGGTCACAACATTATAAATGAGTTTGTATACACACCGAAGAAAGAATCAATACAGCACTGCTCTTTACAAAGACTGTCATAAGCCAGAGAAACTAAATATTTTTGCAGTCAAAAAGGGGACAGACTCTTTAATGACTACTAATACTAGAGACAGATAAAAACACACACAGAGCCCAGGAACCATCCTGTAAAGCACTCTGTCTGCAGCTTCCACTCTTGCTGGTGGCAGTGTCTGTGATTTCAAAGCAAACCACTGAGAACAAGAGGGATTGCATCCTGTCCCTACTGAATCTATAAAACAGGGCATGGGACCAGCATGCAGTATTGGGGCAGGAAAAGACCACAGTCCTTAGCATGCCAATTCCTTCTTGAGGTGTTTGTGGGATCAGCATGGACACTGCTGTCTTGCAGAGACATTTGTACTGGTTTTGTCTGGGATGCAGTTAATTTTCTTCACGGTAGCTTGCATGGTACTGTGTTTTGAATTTGTGCTGAGAACAGTGTTGATAACACGCCCATGTTTTAGTTGCTGCTGAGCATCATTTATACAGCCTCAAGGCCTTTTCAATTCTTCTCCTGCCCCAGCAGTGAGGAGGCTGGGGCTGCACAAGAAGTTGGGAAGAGACACAGCTGGAACATCTGTCCCCAACTGACCAAAGAGATGTTCT
>NW_008652115.1:88103-109639 GCF_000695815.1 Acanthisitta chloris | reverse complement strand
GAGGAAGAGGTGTGTTCCCCCCAAGATGAAATTCCTCTTCCCTCTCAGTAATTATCTAGTTTGTATGTTGAGTATTTTTTACAGCCTTGGCTCTGCCTCAGCACACGTTCCTACATCTTCACTGCTCTTTACAGGGTCTGTACTTTTCCTTCCACACCCAAATCTCCCACCTACCCTCTTAGTTACCTTTTTGTTTCCAAAAGCTGTTGAATGATCAATATTGGATTGGTTCTGTTTTTGTGTTGCATGTGTCTCTCCTATGTATAGGGTTTTTTCTCTTGCTTTAAATTGGAATTTTTCAGGCTATGGTCCTTCTGCCTTTTCAAACAGTGTCTGGAGCAGTTTGGCTGTTATTTTGTAGCTCCTCAGGCCATGCTAATACATGTGATGAAGATTTTATAAACTTTGTTAAATTGTCCATGAAGGTAATATTAACAGATATAAAGAAATTTTGAAATAGTGAATAGCTTTGTCTTTTCATGAGAGATACTCAGTCTAGGAGTTAAGACATAAAGCAGAGAAGAGCAGTTGCAGGTAATAAGGTGATTTTTATGGAAAACCTAATGGGGTAGTGTCACTTAGTAGGTCATTTTAAAACCAGACTTGTCTTGAAACTGGAATAACTTCCTAAAACTTGAGTGCAGAATGTCTTTCACTGTGACTCATGTTCATTAACTCTATGTATTGTGTTAATCATTTGATCTGTTTCTAACAAAATAGATTTTGATAATAATGTAGATATTGCACTTGCCTTTTGTTTAAATGCAAACTGCTGCTGTTGTGACTCATTTTATAACCCTGTCACACTGTTTAAGTGACATATTAGGTGCATGGGTGGGAAAGCTGCGGAAACTGAGTCCCATCATTCAGTGAACCACCTGAACTAAATACTAGAGTGACAATTATGTGTCTGGTTCTTCCATTCTGGTTAAGATCTACAGCAAGTGTTTCTTTTGTGGAGAACTTTGGCATATCAGTACAGAAACAAATAATGTTCACTCACTGAAATCAAGAAATCAAAATGATAGCTAACCAATTTCAAAGCTTAGGCTTTGCCATTTCAGATTGTTTCCTAAGCCCTGAGTTAAATGTTGCAACACTTGGTGCTTTCACATGCTCTGGAAGAGAGAGGAATGGCAGGTCGATGTCTATCAACTCCAGCATTCATAACACAGAAGTAATGGCAGTTGGTAGTATCAGCTTAAGTTAAGTAGATGATATAGTAAAAGCATGTACCTAAGTGGATAATGGGAATGCCATCCTGAATCTCCAGAGAGAGGGTAATCCATAGCAATCGAGATGACTCAGAGGCACAGAAGAAGTGCCTAGATGACTTGGATGTTAATGTGTGCAGACAGAAACTGCTGTGCACTTTTCCTGATAGCCCTGAAACCGCCGTGTTATCTGTGTTGTGTACTCATCTGTTTGTCAGCCTTGGAGTGTTCTCTGGCACATTGTTGGGGATGCAGTTTGTGCATTTGCACAGAAGAATTTTGTGGGTTAGCAAATGAGTAGTGAGGAGAGACAGCTGATTGCTTCAGAGGTGAATCTCAAAGAGCTGAAGCTTTAGAAGCCATCACAGGAAGAAAGAATTGAAAAGAGAACATGTGCTGGACTAGACCACATTTTGAATCACCTAATATCTTGTGTGAAAATAAGTGCTAGTGCCCTGACCTGTAAACAATTTTATCTGATCAAAACAGTGATTAGATACACTGTTTATACAAGTGAACTCATTTTTCACTTGTATAATATCTTACAATATACAGAGCCATTGAAGCTCAGGCTGAGATTCTGTACTCCATTATTTGTGCCTTAGTCTCCTATGGTATTAAAAGGATTATTTGCCCTCCAGTGTGCACTTGGCTAGATATAGCCTGTTTTTCTGCCTTCTGAAGCAACAAAAATGGAAGTGAACACCAGGTAGGACAGGAAAGTGCTTGGAAGCAATACAGAGAATCTTGTGTTCTCAGTGTTTGAGGCAAGGAATGAAAGCTTGTTTGGCTAGGGGGGTTGATTTTGTTTTGTTCTCCCCTTCTTATCCTCCCTCCTGCCCCAATCCCCAAACCAGTCGTTTTGTCGGAGCCCTGTGAAGAGGATTTATTCTTATGGAAGATGGAGAGTAGTTTAAGAGCTGACTTCATTTAAATCTGTATCTCTCCCTCAGAGAGTGTCTCTAGTGTCCTTAAGAAGGAAATAGTAAAGCGATGTTTACCTCTGACAGCTTTATTAAGAGATTAAACATTAACTTTTATGCGACTCTTATAAAACTGGTGAGCTAGGGAGCAACTAGTCCCTCCAAAAAGCTGTTGCCTGACTCAGGGCTGCACTGGTGCAATGCTGAGGGCACCTGTGCTGGGTGGAAAGCATTCCAAAAGCCTTGATACAAGGAATGCAGTCAAAGACAAGTGTGCTGGCACAACAAAGGCCTGGATGTAGTAAAGAAAGACTGGGGTAAATCTGAAGCATTTCAAGGTGCTTCATTTCTCTGCTAAAAAGTTTGCCTATTTTAGGCTTTGTCTTTTTTAGGTCTAACTGGAAGCACTTGAGAAAAACACATTGATTATTATTAAAATTCTAGACTGAAATGTGATGCCATTTAGGGAACTAAGGCAAGCTGCAGCCACCACACCACCTCAGGCAGGAAGGAGTGTCTGTCCTTATCACTCACCTACTCACTGTGTGCTCAGATACACAAATCCTTGTGTGTCATTTCACAGCAGCTGAGTTGTGCTACTTCTCCTGTTTCACAAACATGAGGAGGGACAACTCAGGTTCAACCCTTTCATTTCAGCTAATGCGTTTCGAGGTGTTTGTGCTGTAGGCCAAGAATATGAAAACAGCACAACTCAGGCAGTGAATCAGAACTAAATAATGCAGCTCAAACCTTTAGTCTTTCTGCCTATGCTGTGCTACTTAGTCTTCTGAGGACTAAAGTTTTTAAAAATAAGACATCTGGATGAAATGTGACAGTGTTGGTGTGGAGTGACAGTTTTCCTTCTCTGAAATAAAGCTTTATAAAAATCTACATGTTGTGTAAAACAGTACAAACACTACTGTTCTTGTAGTGATAGTCACTTGCCACACCTTTTGGTATCTATAAGGGATTCATTTCATTCCAGTGACCAAAAAACCCTCTATTTTTGTCAATACTATCTGCAGTTATCCCCTTTGCAGCAGTACAGACTGTGAAAGTGGCAAAGTGCACTGCACAATCCCTCCTCTGAGCATTCCTTCCCAAGACAAATGAAGGTCTCTTGCAGCCTTGGTATGACAAAAACCTGTGATTGCTGTGTCCATTCAGTGAATTGCACTGCCTGCTTTCACTGCTGGAGCAGATGAAATTCCTGTTTCCACCTCCTGCCACAGTAGTCTGCTGCCTCAGAAATCAGTTTCGCTCCTCACAGAGAAAAATATATGGTCAGAAGAACAAAGAAGGACACTGACTGCAGAGTCACCCCCCAAACTCTCACACAAAAATTGCACACACTTCTCAGTTTTCAAGCCCCTGCAAAGTACCCCACAGCCAAGGTGACAGAAGAGCTTAGCTGATGCCAATAGTTTAATGAATTAGAATCTTCCTGAAGAACAATGGTCCCTGGAGGCTCCATAAATGCTACAGCAAAACCACCTCAGACTTTGAGGACTTGCATGACCACAAAACACTCTGTTGTAATTATGACCTTTCTATTATGCCTATTGACATTTAAACTCACTTCTTTCCTTACCCAGTTATTTCTGTGGCACAGGGAAGTGACCAGAGGCCCACATTTCCAAGAACAGGCAGGATGTTAGAGAACAGATAAACTGCCCTGGGTTCAGCACTGTGACATGCTGCATTCACCTAACAGCATTCCTGGAGGTGTCTGCTCCATTTCTCTGAATAATGTTAGGCCCATCTGCTGCTTCTGCTGGTTCCACCTTGGGAAGAGGAGGCCCACAACACTGGCTGCTTCTTTTTGGTGTTGGTTTGTTGCTGTGTTTGTGTTTTTTTCACTTCTCAGGGAGGTGACTTGGGAAAACAAATTGATTCCAAGTTAGTGATGTCCAGTTCTTTGAGGGCAGGGACATCAGGAGCTCCTCATCACTGAGGTTTTCCATGTAGCAATTACTTGGATTGCAATCGCTGTATTTTCTCCAAGTTAATAAATTTTATTCTCCTAAACTGCAGTATCTGCTGATCACTGTGTGCCCATTGACTGGCATAAGCTTTTAAACTCCTATATCACACTGAGGAAAGGCTGTGCTTGTGCAGCCATAATGAACAGTGCATGACAAAGACAAAAAGAGATGAAATCTGGTCATTACAAACCTGACTCTCAGGGGAGGTTCACCACATTCCAAGAACTTTTGGGGACTGCATAGGGTAGGGTACACCAGTGATGTGAGGGAGGGAAATTCAAACAGCTCGACATGGTTCAGATCCTCTGCTCTCTCATGAAAAGAAATCAAGCCCTATATATAAATCCTGGCTTGAAATAAACAGTCATGAAATTGTTGGCTAACCATATACATCTATGCACACAGTTAGACACTGTAGGTGTTGACCATCAACACTTCTCTTCAAAAAACAACATTAAATTCAGACTTTGAAATCCCCCACAAAAATGTGTTTGCATAGCAACTGTCCAGCAAATTATACGAGTTACAAAACCATGACAGCAGCAGTACAGAGGCAACTAAGCAACAATGTGCTTTTATGCCTCTAATACTGTATTTTCCTCTGTTTGGACAAATGAATGATTATTATTTTGGTTGGCAGTATGTTAGACTTTTGCGAGTCTGACAAAATAACCTCCCTAAATACACAGCAATGAGTGTTAAATTCAGCTGGCCCAGAAAAGATGGCATCTGCTTCAGCTTTGATATTTGGCTTGCAGGGTCTTTCCCACTCTCCACGTTAAACATTGGATTCTGTCTTTACATTTTATTTTTACCAGTGCCAGTATCAAACCAAATAAAATATCTTTTAAGATATTACATGGGAGATATCAAGAGGATTCCTTTTATTCTTTACAGAAGGTGTACAGACTTAGTGCAAAGTACTACGTTCAGGTAAGAGTCCTAAATACTTGAAATACTTGCTTAATGTATCTTGCCATGTATATCATCTTTATTTGCTCTTGATTCAACCATGGAATTAACCTCCCATCTCCCCCAAAGAAAATTCTGAAAAGGAAATTTCCCAGTGAACTGTAAAGATCTCTATAGGAACTGTAAAAAACCTTCAGATGTCAATAAGGAAAAGTGATTCATCAAGTTGATGGTTTCTATGGTAGAATTAAAAATTTTATGTTGCTGTTAGGGTTGACAGAGTATGTTGGCAGGACACAAGGAGCAAGCATGAACCTGGCCCGAGATGAAAATTAGACATGACATAGAACAGCAGGACACGTTAATGAATGTGTTTATCAACATTATTTGTAGGGAGGTGATGAACTCGCCTCAATTTCCATAATGCCTGAGAATTCTCTGATTTATGAATTTTAGTTTTCTTTAGTCCCCCTCCCTGCCCTTTCTTGAGGGAAAAGCTCACTGGCAAATCTGCATACCTTTCAAAAGGGGGAGGGAGGGCTCTTTATGGCATTCTCTCTCTCTCATGCGATCAAACCTAATTTCCTTCTCAATTTGCTGAGCCACTATCTCCAGTAATTGCAATTGGACTGTCAAAACTCTTGGCATCTTGAAATAATGGAATACTACCTAGTATCAATCTCATTTCACATTCCTGACAGAAAGCATGATTTCCCTTTGTCTGTCCCATTTGCAGTAACAAACTGCATGATTTCCATTTTCTCTAATAATTTCAACATCCACAGTTGGCTGACCAACATTTCAGATCTATCCCTTTATTCTTGCATTGATATAAATGTTCTTCAGTATCTGAAAAAGTACTTAAGGCCTCCAACACTTACATTTTGCTTTTAAAATAAAAGACCAGAAAGGAGTTTATTTCCTTGACCTGGATCAATACAGAAAAATAATTGCTGAAAGCTTGTGGAATCAAACTTTATCTTATGTTGGATAAAAACCAAATGAGACAAGTTGAGAATAACAAATTCTTTCATTTGACTCATAACTAGTCTTAAATAATACTTGCCTCTTGCAGCTCACAAATCCTACCATGACTCCAAATATCTGAGATTTCTTTTCTGCATACTTGACAAGAATATCTTACCATACATATCATCTTTTCAATCTTTTCACATAAGACCTCAGACATCCATTTTGGAGATATTTCCCTATTGCCCACATGCCAAAAACTTTTGGTCTTTTGCATTTAAACCTCACCATTTCAAAAAGGAAGGCTTCACATTTCAAATGAGTAGAAAATGTTAGGTCATATCAATCAATGTAACATTTGGAAAGAATACACTTTAAAGTAGATTATGACTGATTTATCCAAGAAGAAAACTCCAGAGAAAGGCTACAGCTATAAGTTTAAAGCCACCTTTAACTATTCTCAGTGGAACCGCTTTCCCTTGGCTTCTCTCCCTTCCAGCCCCCTGACTCCTTGGGGCCCATCTCAGCTTGAGCATCCTGTACTGCAGGTCCAAAACTGGACATGGTGTCAGAAATCTATGTTTAAATGTTCCAAGTAAAGGGAAAGGTTTTCATCTCATGGTCTACTCCTTTCTGTCTACATGATCTAGTCTCCTTCAGTCCCCCAGAAAACGCTATCTCCTTTCACTTTAAAGAATTCCTTGTATTGTGTTAAAATGTTGTCTTCAGAGCAAAATATTTACTTCAAGCCCTATTTTATGCACTTATACTCATCAACTCTTTGGAGCTGATTATTCCATTTAGTTCTGTGTTCCTCTTGGACTACAACAGTAGTAGATGCAGATGACTAGAAATGGAATTTTAAAAGCATGAATGAGATTTCAGATTCCCTTTCATCTCTCTGTCCTATACAATGAGTGAATCAAGCATTAACTGGAAAACATTTTCCTATTTCCAGTTTTATAAGAATCAATCAGAAATTCATATTTGACAGCAATTTCTATTCTGACTGACCGAATTTTGCTTTCAATACATTAATGCATATATTGAAACAGATAACCACACTGTCTATAACTGGGGGAAAAGAGAAAGCTTCAATGACCTATGAGACCCTTTTGTTAGCACTAAGACTGTTTCGCCCTGAAAAGAACCTGCTTCTACTACATCATGTTATTCCCCTTTGTTACAATAACTGTCACAACATTCTCCTAAACCTGACTTCTGGAAGATTTACAGACAACTCCCCCACACGCTCCTTACCGAGCTAAAAGCGTTTGTGTGATCAAAACCACCTAATCAGGTTGCTGCTCTGACTCAGATGACCCTGCCTGCTCTTCTTAGAAATGTCATGGCTACTGTAGTGTGCTATGCAGAAAGAGCTGAGAAAAATTCAGACCCTGCTGCACTCTTTGAATAATCATATAGTAGCTTATACACTAGAGTTCAACCTGATAGACCTTGCAGGTGGAAAACGCTCACCAGTGTGAAAAGAAGTTGTTTGCAATCCCATGTTAGAAAATACACTAAGTACAAGGAGACCCCACTACTCTCCATTTTAGTGACAGCATAAATCTACTATGAATGGCTTTGAAACTAGTTTTGTTCCTTCTCAGAGAACGAAACACTGCTAAATAGTGATTGCCAAGCAGCATTTTCCATTACCTCCAATAAACAAAATGATCCCTCTCCTAATGCCAAGCTTCAGAGAATTTCATCAGACTTGCATATTTCCACCACCTTCTGTTTCCTGTTTGGCCTCAGTATGAGGTCCACAATCTCTACTGAACACTATTTTCTCCTTTGCACATTGTGCTGGTTGAACCCCCAAACCAGCACAGAACAGCAGCTCTTGGGAAGAAAGGTGCATGATATTTAGACATACTGAGCTGACCCTGAAGTGCCACTACCAGTTCCAAGTCTTCCTCAGAAGAGGAAGCTCTTTCAGCCTCCCCATGTGCCACACCTGCCTGCCTATCTTGGTAGTCCTCAGCTAGACTCACTCCAGTGTTCCAGGCCCTGCCTTGTACCCTAAGCCACACACAAAACTCCAGATGTTCTCTCCAAGGGTCTGGCAGAGGGGCAGGATCACCGCCCCGACCTGCCGACTGCACTCTTTCTAACCCAACCTAACCTAGCCTGTCCTTGGTATTACTGACATCTCTCAGCCTTGGTTTCAGGTCTTGTAAAATGCAATATGGTAACATAGCCCAAAATCCTCCTCCAGCAGAGGGAAGGATTTTATCACATGCTCAGTTTGGCTAGAGCTCTCCCCAGCTCTTGAGTTTAACAACCCAGTTTTGAGAGGGCCCTGCAGGCCTGATAATGCTTTAGTTATTCCCAGGTCAGACTCACATTAAGTACAGCTGCAGAACACCTTGGATTTGGTTTTTCTTCCCTCTCTATACATATGGTGCTTTCACTGCCTGCGCCAAGCAGAAAGATGAAATTATAGCAGACACTAGAACCAAACACTGAAGATCTGTGTATCAGATCTTGTCATCTCTAAGCCTCTCATTGCTACTACAGACACAGGGACCTCAGGGAAAATATTCTATTTCTCTGTGCTCAGTTCTCCATCTGTAGAATGATTATCACAGTACCTACTTCTTTACTAATTTCTGTCTCGTGTATTTAAATTATGAAATTCAACGCCCTGAAATTATTTCTATGCTATGACTTTACAAGGCATACGAAACATGAGAATTAGAACAATAATTACTCAAAGCAAACAACACAAAAGAGGGAATTAGCCCTACACAGACATTTATAAACTGCACTGTGCTGGCTCTGGTTTTCAGTAGACAACATGTTTGCTCATGTTCCTTTTGATTAATCTTTGCTGAAACAAACATGTACATTTTTACTCTATGTATCCACTGCCATGTATGCAATTTTGATGGAATGTTCTAAATGGTGAATTTCCTTATGTGAAAAACGAAACTGTGTTTAACACTTAAGTCCCTTGCACAATAAGTTTTGAGTCTGAATTTAGAGGATGAAGACACAACTGGGAAAGCAAATCTCACTGCACATCACCTCCTACCCTGTTACAATGCAATTAGGTATTTAGAATATACAATTTATTTCAATTATATATGCAAACATCCAACTATGAAAAGTGAGGAATTACCCCGACTTTATGACTGAGTGACAGCCAACATGAAAATATCTATCAAAGAGCTCTGTGTGCCACTGGCCAAGAAAGGTTATCTGCCTCCTATCCAGGTGCTGGATAGAGAAAAGCCAAACACCTAATGAGACAATTATGCCTCCACAGGGTCTTTGTCTTTAATCTCATTCAATAAGTGGTGGGGACACATTTTGTACTGTAACAGAGCGAAATGTTCTCTCCTGCTTTCCCTTCTTTCTTGCATGACAGCACCATCTGTTTATAAATACATCACTGGAATGACAGTGCTCTGATGATGTACTAATATAATACATCATCAAAGTGCCATCAGTGATGATCTAATGATGTATTAGAAAGCTGTTTATCAAAACCCTGTTGCTTTGATGATGTATAGGTGCAATACATCACCAGAATGTCTTGCACCAGTGGCACTGTACTGATATAGACCTTGTGGGGAAAAATGGGACCTGCTAGGATTCAGCAAGAGAATCAAACACAGACAGATAAAAAAGGACAATGAAGGAAATAAACAGTCAAACGTGGAAATGAGTTATGTTAAGAGGAAGCTTCAAAAGGTGAGGGGAAAGGGCCACAGGTTTTAGAAAACTGAGTTTCTAACGAAATTGGATTCATCAGCTGGAGAGACAGAAATTTGATCACATGGAACAGAATGAAAAAGAACACCAAAAAAGACCCAGATTGTGTATAATAACTGTTTCACAGATCTAAATTCCCTATTCTCTTTCACCCTTTCCTCTAATTTGCTTCTGCAAGTAGGCTCAGAAAATAAACGAGTGGTTTTAGGCTATGAAGTAGAATAACAGTAATCTACCAAGAAAGCTCCACATGCCTCACAAAGCCAGTTTTAGGACACTTAATTTAAAAGGTTGTTCATAGTTGATTTTTTTTGTTGGTTCTGCTTGTTGGGTTCCCCCTCCCCCCCAGCTGATCCTGTGTTTCTAACCACTCTGCATTTCTTTGTTCACGTGGCCCAGGGGTATTACCCTAGAACTTTGCATTCAGTAAAGACAAGCTGAGATTTACAAACAACATTGGGGCTGTTTGGGATGGAATTAGTTTTCCTCACAGTGCTGCACCTCACATTTGTGACCAAAACAGTGTTGATAATGCATGGATGAATGACACAGAGGAAGCTGAAGACAATGCCACAAACTGCTGGTCAAAGACCTTCCCTCCAGTTTTACTGCTGAGCATGACCTTAAATGGTACACAATATCTCTCTGGTCAGTTGAAGTCAGCTGTCCTAGTTGTGTCCCCTGCCAATCTCTGGCATAAATTCCTGCTATAACCTTTAGTCACTTGATATCTGTACACTTCCCTCAGTAATGATCCCTTTTCCTCTTGTTCGCCTCTATGTCCACTTTGCCTTCAAGACAAGGACTATGCTAGTAAGAGATCATGTGGCTTCTTATACAGCAAGACCCCATTTTCACAATATTCCAATTCCAGGTTCATTATCCTAGAATAAAGTGATCACAGAATATATGGTTTAGGATTTTATCCATCAATGGAAATAAATTTTACTTACCCCCTCCTTAAATGAACAAATGAATTCTGCTAGATTATTTTTAATAGGCTTCCTTAAAAAGACAATCCAAATCAGAAAGAGCTCTGTAATGCTGAGACAAAAAGGAAGACTGAAGCATGAAGAACATAATGGCTGTTCCAGCCGAGAAGCTCCCACTCCTTTGCACTTAAACAATGTAAGATTTCTTGAGGTTGGGTTTTTTTTTTTTATAAAGGGCATTTTTCTTGCAGATAGGCAGAAGGCAGCTGGGTTTGTTTTGCTGGCACAAAGTGGGTCTCATAAATTTTCAGCAGCCATCATGGCAACAAGCTCGTTTTATTTCTTTTGACCTCATTATTATTCATTTCAGATGTTCTTCACAGACTCACAAAACATTTTTCTAACAGTGGAAATACAAAAAAAAAAAAAAGGCTGTAAGTGATCTCCAATGGAAAATTGACCAGGAAATGGTAACTCAGCAGGCCCTTTTGACAAATCCAGGCCACATCTCATCAATGGCACAGGAGACAGGCATGCTCCTTCCACAGAAGGTTTGGTAAGTGTATCACCTCAGAGCAACCAACTTTCTTTTCATATTAAACAAAAGCAAAGAAGATTTGCAACAGATCTTGTCATTTTCTGTTCACAAACTCTTGGGCAAAAGAGCCTTTCCTGACTTTGTCACTAAAAACGACCTGTTCTTTCTTCCAGCAAATTATTCTCCAAAAGAGCCTTTCCTGACTTTGTCACTCAAAACGACCTGTTCTTTCTTTCAGCAAATTATTCTTTCTCCACAGACTGCTTAGTTACAAAGTGCAAGTAAATTACACAATTCTCTCTGCAATGTATTTGAATAGAATATATCATTTAGCATGTGCATATTTGAAGTTCCTTGTGTGACAGCAAAGAGCATAGATCATGCAATCAGGAAAAGAAAGAACAAAACCATCAAGCCTTATGTATCCAACATGCATTTTTATGACTGAGTACACAATGTTTACTCGCAGGCTCCTCTCTATCAGTAAAGATTCATTGTTTCGGGTTCAAGTTTCCCAGAGTGCTTGCTTTAGGCACTTAAGAGAGTCTGATTTTCAGAGGCCCTTCCACAACTTGGGACCTGATGATTTAGACATCAAAACCAGAAGGTTGAATATGAACACTCAGGTCTTGCTGCCCAGAGAAAGGGAGATCTCATGAACTTTGGAAAGTTGAAATGCAAGCACACCCCCTCAAATGTAAAAATTCAGTCATCAAAATCCTTACCACATATTTAATCCAAGTCTACTTCCAATAGTGACAGAACAACCTCTAGTGCTCAAGAGCCTAAGGCGAAGTAGAATCTTCTACTACTCAAAGAAGGAAAGCAGAGCCTCCCCATTAACTGTGAAGTTTATCTGGTAGTTACTGTTTCAAATGTGAGTTCTCCCACTGTACAGCCTGTACCATCATAATGTCTGACCCAGCTGCAATACCAGAAGTTGCTTGGAAAGGCCAGGACTGCTGGAGTTTGATGGCAGAAAGAGCCTCTGGTTTTCATGCCTGATGCCCACCAAATATTTTCTGAAGACAGACAGTAGCATGTGTTTCAGCATCACTTAGAGATGCCAGTTACAGACTTTGGGGCCATCACAATTCATATGAATGCTCTCACTTCTGTGGCTGCTGATCCTAAGGAAGTCTTTAAATGTCATAGAAGTCAGAATTGTACAGAACTGTCGTGTCTTTATTCCAACGGCAGAAAAAGAACAATTACCTGGATAGAATGATTTGTGTGATCTCTTGGAGGCCACTGAGCAGCTCTGAGCTAAACTGGAAGACAGAGAACTAAACCAGGTGCAGTAACTGTCTTATTAGGGCTCACACTTTTCTCACAATGATTTTCACCTAGGGCCACTACCAAGATGAAGAGAATGATCACTTTTCATGGAGGAAGTAGGTGTTTCTTGATTTAACCTCTTGGTTCTTTGACAGAATGTATGATTTAGGAGATGTTTTGAAGACACAGATTCCAGCAACACATACAGATTTAAAGGTTGGAGGGGAACTACTAAGGAGTTATGGCAACTTGCCCAGAGAAAACATCAGTCATCCAATGAAATGTCATACTGCCTTTTTCTGTCAGTGTCACCTACTGTAACAGGATCCAGTACATTATCTTACGAGTGCTGAAACTGAAGTAAAGGATTAGCACAACAGTAGGTATCTGAGGAAATAGATTAATAGAAGTTATTAAGCTGAGGCTTTAAGAATTTTCTTCTGCCATGCTATGCCTAACCTGAAATTCTGAACATCATGCAGCCCTAAAGGTTTCAATACAATAACTACAAATGGAATTGTGTGAATTTTCTGGTTTAATGCTCCTCCTGAACAGACACAGCATTAGCAAGGCCACAGACACTGCTTGACACCAGCCCCATGTCAATATGCCCTTAAAACCATGAAGAATTCAATACTAAAGCACTCAGTTTGCAGGGAGGCCCTCAGGCTGGGCTGTTTGGGAGGGCTGGTGTGAGAACACAGCCTAGCAGGGAGAGAAGCAGGTGCTGCATTCCAGAAACCAGGGGCCAAACTAATGCTGCTGCACAAGGGAAACTGTCAGTGTCAACCAAGATTTGTGTAAATGCAGCAACACACTGATTGGCTAATTGCATGTCAAGATCTGCCTAATATCATAAGACTGAAATTCTGATAGTTCTAAAGCAGCCAGAATCCTTGGAAAAGTTGGAACCATTATATGAAAGAGAATTCTGTAATAGCAGTGAGTGTGGGCATTAACAAAGCAATGAGATAACCAATGCTCCAGCGATTTGAGCTGCCTGACCATTAAACTAAACCATGCTTAGACTGCCTAACTTTCTATCATTAATTACCAAGGGACTAGAATAGAAAGATGGAACGAGGCTTTAGTTAAATAAATGGAAAATAGCCAAGCTGAAGGCAACACTTGTAGAACAGCTTTGTAAGCTTTTTTTTCCCCTTTTAGAAAAATCCAGAGGCATACGACAACTTTACATACAACCAAATCAATGATTTACCACCTCATTTCATTTTTAATTTAATGGTTCTGTTCATTCATAAAATAGAAATACTACAAGGTGAAACATGAACTGAAATTTAAACACCTCATTAGAGTTACATATTATTTTGTCTACCAAATATATTGCTATGTCAATGAAACATGGTGGTTTATGTGAGATCTCTACCAGGCCGTTACTTTACAGTTATTTGTTTGGGTTTGATTTTACTGTGCAGTTCCCTGATCTACATGTATATATAATTTGGTTTATGTGTAGCACAGTCAATGATATTATAATGATTTGTAAGGTATTTGTATTGATTCCACTTCACAAAAAAAGTCAAAATCCAATTAATCATAACAAAAAGAGACCAAATGCAATCTTTGGAGTTTTCTCCATAGAAAAACATATTGAAAAGAGATAGGATCCAGAAAAACACTGCAGTTTTCACATTTCAGTCTGGCTTGAAAAAATTTGATTGCTGAAAATATTTGATCAATACTTGTCACCTCTGATTTGTCATTTCACAATAGCTGCAGCTAAAATTCATTGTAATGCAGAACTGAGAACTACCAAGATAATTAAGTGGATGTATCTAATCCATAAAAGTACTATAAACAAAATGAATTCCTGGGTTCCTAACCCTTTGAAGATAGAAATTACAGCATTAAAGCAAATCTGAATCTAATGAATGCAGGAAACAGTTTGACTTCTATGAAATTGGCCTTCTTTTGTTTAAACTACTTCACCTACAAAGTTTCTCAGCAACTTCCCACTTAACCCATACACCTGGCTGAAGATGGAAGATCATGCCAACCTGCAGTTTTACCTACAGGAAAACACCATGATGAAATGTGTCACTAAGACTCCATTAAATAATAAGCTCTCTAATAACTGCTGAATAATTGTGTGGTTTACACAGCTCTGTGCACTGGCCAAATGATTCGAGTGGTTGGGCAGATTCAAGCACTACAGACAGAGCAGAAAGTCAGGAAGGATTAGATCATTGCATCCCTGCTTACAGAAAGAGAGAAATGGTAAAAATCCACACCAACCATACAGGTGTTGCCCTTCTAATGCTCAGGAATTCATCTAGGCTTCCACACAGCTCTGCCCAACACCCTCCTCATCTGCCTGGGCTGGTCTTTTCCCAGGATTTACATTGCTATGATGCAAGCCAAAACTAAGGCAAACGAATCAACTGAAATAACTGGTTTAAAATCAGACCAGAGAATAAACCAGATGATCTATTTTGCATGCATGCCCTCCTACCCTAGGTTCCTGCTCTCTCAAGTTGCTCTCAGTATTCTCCAAGACCCTCTCTCAAGGGGCAGAGGCACCAAAGAGCAAACTGCCTCTCTCCTATGCCAAGTTTACAAATGAGAGCCAGTGTCAGGGGCAGGAGTTGCATTCATCTCTCTCTGCCCTGTCCCTGGCCTCCACCTCTAGCTTGCCCTGTCCTATGGAAAAATTCTTCAAGAAAATCAAGAGTTTGAACTGACATCAGCAGCAAACCCAGACAGTAGAGATTAGAATGCCATCCAGAATACAGCCCCCCAATCTCCAGAAAGATACTGAGCAAAAAATAAGGGACATTTCCAAAAATAATCTTGCCAAAGCTCAGTTTTACCTCCTTTTTTGTTGTTTAATGGAGAATTGCCAAGTTTTTCAACTGCTTTCCCTAGCTTGACAGGAAACTGAAATATCAGTAGCTGAAATCCCAAAATATGTTTAGCTAGTTAGGACTGTGCAATAACAAGGTCGTGCTAAATTAGTTTTGCTAGGAGCATTTATTCTACTGAAAAATAATAAAGACTGTATTTGCAACTATAATAAAAGCAATAATAATGCTGACAAGTTCCTCCTGTTCCACTTCTCATAAATTGGAGCCTGTGTAAGCCTATCAGAATAAGATTGGATTCTATTTTGAGACTTTTTCGTAAAAGCAATACAATTAACACCTAAATCAGTAAATGAGAGACAATCAACTTCTTTTTAATACCAAAGCCAATGTAAACCAGTATTACTGGCATGAACTGTGGAACAACACTTTCTGCTACATTAAAAAAATGAACATAAATCTAAAGTTTTCAAGTGCCCTACAAATTAATCCATATATTTATGCAGAATGAGTAATCTTCACTGAAAATATACTTAACAGGAACCAATAGAGCTCTCTGACATAACAATATATTACACCTGTAAATCGATGTACCTTCTATACAGGATAATTTAATAACATCAAACAATGAGACTTTTATGTAAAATCATATTTTGCCCTTAATATGATCTATTGCAAACAAACATTGATCCATCCAGAACAGTATCAGGTACTAATATGGAGAGCACTGAACATGGGTTTAAAATCTGGTGTACAGAAAGAGAAATTGAGCCCTGAACACAGCAGGTACCTGATGCCTTATCACCCTTGGTATCTTCCTGCACTCCCATGCATTATTTTGAGATTCAGTTGTCCTTTGGGTTAGCCATCTACTGAACATCTCTGCTGGTTGACTTTCCATTCTGCTGGAAATGTAACAGCTAGAAAAATGCCGCAGCTAAAGTCACCACACAAAGCAAAACCAAATTGAAAAGATGTTCATTTCTCACAGATGAAAAAATTGAGCCCTGAGCTCTCTCAGAATTCTGATGTATCAGGACACTAAGTGAGTAGTATAACCATAAAATAGATACATGAACTACAGAAGCATCATAAAGTCTCTTCTCAAAGGTTAAGACCACATTCATAAGCTATAAGTGTTGTATTAAATTAATGAAGTATTAGCAAACTGCTTACATCACTTATTTACTGACAAACATGTGTTGATTCATTAATAGAGTCATCAAATACATGTGATACTTAGTTAGCACTTGGAATACCTTTCAAGGAGAGTAATAGTAAGCATCAAGTTTTCAGATGAGTAAACTGAGACATGAGGAAGTGAACCAACCTTCCCAAGAACTCAATGAGCCCACACTGGTTTTGTGCTTTCACCAAAGCACAAGCTAAATCAGTTTTCATGAGTTTCAGGGCAAAATTAACAACAAAAGTGTTTTAAAAAGTCTGTTTAAAATGCCACCAAACAAAACTAACTTGTGATTTCAAGAACTCCACACCAACACCATTTCAGACAAGTAATGGAATACTAGGGAGGCTTGGCCAAGTGAAAAGCACAAGGTATGGCATGCTCAGGAGCCTTTTACACTGGTGCATGGTTTTGGCCCAAAAGAAGATGCTCCAGTCTTACCTAGAGCATCCTACCACTGCCTGCACAGTCCCAACCATCAGCAGAAGCTGAACAACAGTTCTGGCCATTCCATCTGTAGGTGAAAGCATCCAAAGGGGCAAAACAGACAGCACTGAGTCCACCAGTTTCAATTTCCCACCTGAGGTGATCAGACATTCATGCTTACACCCAAATCTAAGGGGAAAGGAGTTCTGGAGCACTTCGGAGCAAACCTCAGACCTGTGTCTCTACATCTGTGGTGAGATGCCATTAGCTGCCAATGTTCTTCTTTCATACCTCTTGTTCATGTATTTGTAAATGCTACTCAGAGATGAAGAAATGTGGAAAGCTAGTCTCAAATGATCCTCTCCTCACCTCAAAACTTTTAGCATTAATATGGGATCTCTTCCTCCTGCAAGTTTGAGATTATCCCTAATGTTTTCTAAACCAATTCTTAGACTTCACCCTATCATTCTTGATTTATGGTTTCAAAATTGCTAAGCTAAGTAATGGAAGCAGTGCAATAATAATAAAGAAGTTATTCTTGCCAGAGCAAACATCTAAGCCTAATTATTAATATTAGTTTTTAGTGACATCAAAATGAAATTCTGATTTCTAGTAGCAATCTAGTGTGTGAATGGTGGGGACAATTTATCATGGAAGAAGGAAAAATGGTACATGCTGTCACATCATGTATCATAGAAGTATCAAAATTGCTATGGAAACTGTGCACTTTTTATAGAGTAGGCACATAAAATTCACATAATATGTCAGAGAATAAGTTATTACTGTCCTGAGGCTGTAATAAGATCTACACCCTTATTAGTGAAAAGATTTGACAGATTTTGTTTATAATGAATACTTGTAGCCAATGAGTTTGAGTCAAAGTCACCCTATTTTGACCCATCCACTTGCTTTTAGGTTTCTGTCCCCCTTAGACACAGGGAGAGTGCAGAGTAATATAATTTCCAATGGTTATTAGATTCCATTATAGTCACTTGTGATACGACAGGGAAATTGGCTGCATCCAGGTACCATATTCAAAATCATTAGGAGGAAATTCCTTCTTAGTCTAGGATTTTTTTCCTGTTCTATATAGACCTATTCTTAGCATTTATATGCTTTGTTTACGATTTGTTGTCGAAGACACAAAGCAGATAACAATGTAGGATTCATTTGATAAGACTGCAAATAGAAAATCTAGCTTTTTTTAGTACAAAATGCTTTAAAGTATTTCCTGTGAAGAGCCTAAACACTGGAGCCCTTTGCCACCCTGATCGGCGTGTGACAGGTTTCTTCTTGATTGACAGCATCTCTGATGGGTTAGGTTGGAGAAAAATGAGCTTGTTTAGGAGAGCAGAAGATACTACAATTAGGTTTTTGCAGTCCAGCGATACAGTGACTGGTAAAAGAAAGCAAAGTGGAGAAAAATGGTTGTATGTGTAACACCCTAGGGTACAAGGGTACATTTATCACCTTGTTTTATATGACACACTGGATGAATGTTGATGAAGATTGTCAGCATCAATGTCAGTGAAAGCAATTCCAGGAGTAAAAGAGTTTGTATTAAAAGACTCTCCACCAGGAGGAAATTCACATGATTACTTTATAAATAAATACCCCAGAAAATGGAGCTAAGCAGATAACTGCTGATAAAGATAATTTGGTTTTATCTTGTCCTAAACGTGGGCTCCTCTTTCCTGAAGACAGTGCACTTGTGGTGAGCACACAGCAAGCAGACTGGAACCTTGGGACATAATAGGGGCATTAAAAAAGCCAATGTGAAGTAAGTACACTACAGCAGTGAGCAGAAATGTGTGGTGGGAAAAGCAGGACTGCACTACATGTAACACTGTTTGTTTACATATTCAGTCCATGTGCAATGTATACATGACACTGTTTTACAGTAGTGCATTACCAATAAACCACATTGTACCAAGGAACAAGAAACCGTATTTATATATAGCAACTTCAAATGGTGTGGGAAACAGCTCCTGGAAACTAGAATTGTTAGAACCATTACTAGCTCCTACAAATAAACCTTCATCATCAATTAAAACAACATTCAACAAATAAGAAAAAACAAAAGCAAACAAAACCCAAAACAAACCCCCCAACGAACTAGTACAGAATTAGGATTACCTGATGCACTCCCGAATTTCTTCATTAAAATACCATTTAAACCCCAAGTTTTTGAACATACTGCAGAGGGAAGGTGGAGCCATCCAACCCCAACATGTGCTCCTTGCACAATGCTCTGTTACACACTCAGCTTTTAACAGAGACCACAGGTTCCTCCACATTGCTCCTCACAATGTCATGACATGCTACATGTTTGCCTCTTCTTCACTACAACCTTGGCCTAAAGTCATCTCCCTTCCAAGGCATGAGAAGGACTGTGCCTTTTGGCTGAATGGGCCTCCACTACATGATGCTCAGTGTTTGCTACAGACTCCTGTAGGACCCTAGGGAGAGGGAGGTGATGTGTGTGCTCCTGTGTGTATCCCCATCACTTGTTTTCAGACCTTGGAGCTTTTCCTCAAACCTGCAATGGCACATTTGAAGGGATAACCACTGGGGAGGTATAACTCTGCATTAATGAGGGAGGATTGATTTGTTTGGACCATGCAATCACTAAGACTTCCATTGGGAGAGGATATCATCTGTGCCCATACAAAACAGACATTTCATTTTGCAACAAACTTGCTATTAAATTCTGCAAACTTCTCCTATTTTCAACTAGCTATGGAGAGACAAACTTTTGAGGAAAAACTGTTTCACCGAAACTTCATTTTAAGGATTATAATTTTTATGAATCTCATCCTTGCATGTATCTATCCCCTCTATTAAATGCACAGCATATACTTTTCAATATATTTAAGGATATTTAATGAGTTTAATAAACTTAAAGGGATGTTATATCTGTTCACCGCAAAGACTGTTTATTTCAGGAAATAAACCATTTTGAAATGAGTAATATGACTTTTAGAGTTATGACTATCTCATTCAATTAGTTTCTGTAATTACTGTCATTCCACACAGTATATGCAGTACTAAAGGACAAAATACATTTTCAGGAATTACAGTGTAGGTGTACAACAGTTATTGTTAATGAGCCATAAACTTTAGTCTTCTGCTCTGTAAATTCATGCCAGTGTAAAGTAATTTGGCAAGATAAGTCGACAGTTACAGTTGGACAAATAACATTGTATTTTAATATTTTCTGAGATTGTTATCCTCCAACACATTCCATACAATTTATTTTTCCTCTATATTTTAGAACATCATCCTCCTTCTGAAAAACAGGCTGTGAGAGACTCTGGTAAGATCTGAACAGCACTGAATTCTCCCTGCTCAGTTACCTGTTACCTCAACTATAGCAGGAAGTTAGACGACGCTTTCACCTCTACCCAGTTTTGCCTTATTTCCATTTCAGAGATACTAGAGAACAAATTAGATGTAATCCTAGATCTTCACAACTCATGCACTTAGATTCTGTTTACATTAGCAAGTGGCACTGATCAGCAAGAGCAGAGCTACGAAAGAAGCAGTTAGTGCTCAGGCCCAGACAAAATCAGTTTTAGCCTAACCCCATGGACTCTGGTGCACTGTTCATGCTCCAGGAGAGCATCATCCAGTAAAGTCTCATTTGTAAGGTATCATATATTCCATGACTGCTCCAAAGCAAAGCTATGACCATCCCCATGGAATGCCACATCCTGCAGGAGGTGGTTAAAAAAAAAGATTTATTCAGGGGTGGGTAAACATAGGTACAGAAACAAAAAAGCTATCACTGGAAAACTAATAGCTCTGATAAATGATTTTTTACTTGGAGTTTATGTTCCCCAGTGCCCTGCAATTGGGAATACTTCCCACTTCACCAGGTAAAGTTTGTTGTCTTTTTCTGATCGACTCTTGTAGGCTGGCAATGTGTGTGTGCCAGGCTGTGATGGGGAAAGTCTTACTAAGAAAGAGGCAAAAATTCATTTTAAGTATCATCATTTGCATTCTGCCCGTGAAGTATGCAAGTAATAATAATGAATATTGCTTGCACAGCAAAAGTTTGGGATTGCCTGGCATCTCCAGAACCTGGCACTGAACAGCCAGACTCAATATGCTGATGAATGTGTCTGGTGCACTGTGAATGGCTATTGTTCCATTATGCACAGACCATGCTGAAATATTCATCATCTTAAAAAAAGGTAAAATCAGGTTGCTGTTGTATCACTCAAGGGAAAAACTTTTCTTTGTTTCAAGTTCAGGATATCACTATTGACAGTTTAAAATTAGTAAAGAACAACCACCACATTCTCTATTTTGATAGACCAAATTACTTTTTTTCATTGCTATTGCTATGTGTGTAGTATACCTGAGGATTAAATCCCATAAAAGACAATTTTCAGTGGATCTTTTACCCTGTGAATATTACAACAGCAAGAAACATGATTAACACTATAGCACCATATCCTGTCCATGCTGAAGTTGCCCTGAAAAGCCCAGTGCCTCCCACAGATAGTTGGTTCCTCACCAGAAAATATCTCTTCTCTCCACAGACTGGGACAAAGCAGAATAAAGGCCACTTGTCCAACATGTGAAATGCACTTTGCATGCTCTCTAAAGCTGGCACACTC
>NW_008652115.1:81928-88082 GCF_000695815.1 Acanthisitta chloris | reverse complement strand
CAGGAATGTTGTAGAAGAAGGTAAGACAGGCAAACAAGGATTATCAAAAGTAAAGAACTGATTTAAGACTCATCTCTTGTGTTCCTGACGTAGGTCACATCCTGAGGCAGACCCAGTTTTTGAGGACAGATACTCAGCTATCCTTGCTAATCAATCTATCATAAACCTGATCATGAAAATCACCTGTCACTTTTGAAAACCTTGGACACAATGTGCATGTTTATGTGACACCTTCACTCACCTGAATCCACCTGCTCTTCTGGCTTTTACAAATGGTTCTGTGGCTATCAGAAGTTACCAAAGTAGCTGTGTCAGTCAAAGCAGCACTGTCAGTGTCAAACAATTTACATGGCTAATTACTTTGTGGCTCCTCAGGGTTTTAAAATCTGAGAGTCTGGGCTTTGTTTAAATTGAATGATTGGCAGAGTAAGATTAAATTTCTATGCTTCTAGAATTTATTTAAAAAAAGAGAAGGTAGGCTGGAACATTTTTGCCTTTATCATGGTTCAGCTAGATTATTCCATTAAAATGGATATCTTTCTCCAGATGTTATACAGTTACAAAATGATTCCTTTTTAACGTACCCATTATTGTCTTTAAGGCAATTCTTAAATCATTCAGAAGGACAGAAGACCAAGCTGCAGCTTCAAATACAATGCCTAAAGGAGAAAGAACCTGGCTTTTCTTTGCTTTATTCAAAACTAGGATGCCAATCACAAAGGTACTTCATATGGGGGTGAGGGAGTGGGAAAGGCTAAGATAGGTGTCTCTTGTATGATTTTTTTAAAGCTACACAGTTATCATAAACAAACCCCCACAGTTCAGCCTTCAGAACAGAGCTGATTAAAGCATATTGGATTTCATTTGTGATTATATGATTAGGAGCTTCTAAAGCCTCGTGTTGCTTTCCATCCTCTTCACATGAAGAAGAGACTGTTCAGTCTATTTTCCTGTCTGGAAGAGCTGAGCTTTAGGCATCCTATAGATAACTTCATTCCTTTTTTTCTACCCAAAACTACCTATTACTGTAGTGTTCAGTATTGGTAACCCTAAGCACACAGGGCACAACTGTAGTGCCTAATTTCTTTAACATGGTGCAGTGGTACAAGATAAATGCCTTTAATCAGTTATCTGTGTAAACACATTGTCCAGCACAGGTCAACTACCTCAGAGTTCACTCAGCTGCCATTAAAAAGTTCCTTATCCAAGAACACCACAGACCAAGGAAGAGGGAAACAAAACTCTGGTGAATCTATATTCTGATTATTTTAATTACTTTAATAATAGCTTCATATTTAATTGCAGAGCTCGCTTACAGGGAGGCAATAACACAAGGAAACTACTCAGCTTTTCCTACTTTGCACATCAAAAATGCATATTCAAACTTAAAAATGCAGGAGCCACAGCATCAGTATTGGTGCTTTGTGAGTTATGCTCCAACCATCCCAAGCAGGCAGTAAACACACAGCCAGCAACTTACAGGCTACAAACTAGTCTAGATTATCCTTCTCCATCAACACCACTGCTTCCATCAGCATGTATTTATTGCTTTGCCTGGAGTTTCATTTGAGTATGTTCCAGAGAAGTTGCCTTTAGAATTTCTACTGCATTTTTTAGAATATCTGCTCACTTGAAGTTTTATTTTCCTTGGCGGCAATTGCTATGCCATAAGCTACACAAATATATCTCAATTGTCACTTAACTTGAAAAAGGAGGGGGAAAAAAACATAACCAAAGAAGCAGCAGACTAGTCAACACTTTCTGGGTGCTAATGCACCACATGCACTCTTTTGTTCAAGTCCTTCCATACTTCCTTACTGCAAGCTATCAGAGATAACAAATGACACATTTAGAGGATGATTGAACACTCTACAAATGTTAACAATGGTGGAGTGTACAGTTGCTCAGCACAGCTGGCACAGTAATTGAGATGCATTGGAAAGCTTCTTGGTGCTCCGTGGCCTCACACTTTCACAGAAGAGCTGCAAGTGCTGTTGAACTGAGCACAAGAGCAAGAAGAGCAAAAGGCTTTGTTCAGGACTTTTCTCCCCTAACTATGCCATGTCCACAGAGTGAGAGAGCTCTCTCCTGCTCTCCAATTACTCATACCACAGTAACTCCTCCAAGCCCTAACATGAGGATCAGAATTCACTGACAAAACGAAGACCAAAGACCTCTTGTTATGTTCCAGAGAAGTTGCCTTTAGAATTTCTACTGCATTTTTTAGAATATCTGCTCACTTGAAGTTTTATTTTCCTTGGCGGCAATTGCTATGCCATAAGCTACACAAATATATCTCAATTGTCACTTAACTTGAAAAAGGAGGGGGAAAAAAACATAACCAAAGAAGCAGCAGACTAGTCAACACTTTCTGGGTGCTAATGCACCACATGCACTCTTTTGTTCAAGTCCTTCCATACTTCCTTACTGCAAGCTATCAGAGATAACAAATGACACATTTAGAGGATGATTGAACACTCTACAAATGTTAACAATGGTGGAGTGTACAGTTGCTCAGCACAGCTGGCACAGTAATTGAGATGCATTGGAAAGCTTCTTGGTGCTCCGTGGCCTCACACTTTCACAGAAGAGCTGCAAGTGCTGTTGAACTGAGCACAAGAGCAAGAAGAGCAAAAGGCTTTGTTCAGGACTTTTCTCCCCTAACTATGCCATGTCCACAGAGTGAGAGAGCTCTCTCCTGCTCTCCAATTACTCATACCACAGTAACTCCTCCAAGCCCTAACATGAGGATCAGAATTCACTGACAAAACAAAGACCAAAGACCTCTTGTCTATCATTCAGTCTCATTTCTCCTCCTCCTCCCCAATTCCCACTAGGACCATGAGGCTGATAAATTTTGCTCAAAAGTACCTAGAGGTGCCAAGAAAAGCTTGTTAAACATCTAAGAGGAGCATCCAGTTGAGCCCATGCATAGAAACACTCTTCCACTGCTCCCCTACCTCCCTTTCTTTGCAGATACCTCTCAAGTAAATGAAATCAGGTGTGGCCCTGGCAGGTTACACCTGCCCCTGCTTTCCCACATAAGGCCCAAGCAGCTAAAGTAGGACCCAAGAGGCAAGACAGTCCCAGGAGAGAGCTTTGAGATCTTCATTTACACTGGTCTGGTGACCCTCAACATGCTACATAAGGCAGAGGAGGGAAGGGTGGCAGATGTTCTTCTGAACCACAGGCTGAAGTGGCAGCTGCTGAGGGGCTCAGCTATACCCAGTGGGTAAAGACTTCCCTCCAAGCCTCTTTCCTGCCTTGCTTTTGTGCCCCACTCTAGGAGAAAAATGTGAGCAGCAGTGGAAAGCAAGCTGCAGCAGCTTGGGAGAAGCAAAAGAAACAAGGACTTGGCATACTGTATCTATAACACACTCAGGGTGAGAATTCCCAGTTTGTAATTTGTCCTTCCATTAAACTATAATTCAATAAATCAATTAAACTACAATTCAGTAAACAGTGTAACTGAAAATGCAGCAGTACTGCTTTTCAGTGCACAGCTGCTCTTCTTTATGGATTCAGATCTGAAACACCACAATTTGCATTAAACAGAGCAAAAATGGGAGCTCCCTCTGACATGCCACAAATCTTCACATGTAATCATTTCTGTTATTTGCTGAAGATGAGTTTTCAGTCACTCACTTTGGCAGTAGACAAACTGTAGAGAGGGCAGTGAATGAATATAAACACAGGGATCACATCCTGTGTGCCTGGAGGACTGAGCTCCTCAAAACAAATTCACTTTCATCTAACAAAGCTTATTTATGACTTTTTTTAACCATAAGACCAGGTCCCCTCCAATCTCTACCACTTTGTGCTTTATCTTCTCATATCATATGAGATCTCTTACAAATTTTACACTAAATCTCTACTGTACATTCATACAGAATAATGAATATACCATGCTAAATACAAGTGCCTCAACAAACAGAAGCTCTTGTCAGATAAAGCTGCATCTATACATAAACATATTCACAAAGGAATTCTGGAGCATCTGGGAACTTAGATTAAAAAGAAACAGATACTAAAAACTGGGCCCACTGAATCCTAAATGAAAGTGAAAATACACTCAAGTCCTACTTCAGACATCGTTGGCTTTAGAGTGAGCTGAGGTACAATTTCAGAGCAGAGACCTGTGCTGGCCCAGAGTTTTGTGCATACCCAGGGAGTTCCAGGCAGCAGCATGCCAATACACAGAATTATCAGCACATCAAAGGCATTATATTTATCAAACCCTGCCACAGCACATTTACTAGCTGTATGATGGATGTTGTTGTAGCAAGCAAGGAACACTTTGATGTACATGGCCTTCTTTGATTAATGAGGGCTCTTGCTGAGAAGCTGCATATGGAGTAAATTACTCTTTTCAAAAATGGCTGATTTGCACTATTGTACTAATTATGTCACAAGCTCAGAGTCGGTTCCAGGTTCAGTCACCCAAAATAAAGAAATAAAAATTCACATATACAGGTCATGATTTTGTCACCCACATGCATCAGCTCAAAATCCTAAAGTCCTAATTAAATTAACTTAGAGTTGCTTTCACCTGCAGAGAACACCAGCAAGTGTTTCCTCCCTCCCCTGAAAGCTTCTAAAATCTAGTATCTGGCAAACTAATTTGTTTCTTAGAAGTGAATGCAAGTTTTTTTTTTTAATTCTGTTGTATTTAGAAGAAAAATATACATGCTCTGGAAGTATTTTAAATTTTCACCAAAAAAACTCCAAAACAAACCAAAATAGCAAAAAGACCCCCAAAAAACCCCCAAACAAAACCACCCCCGAAGCAGAGGGAACCACAATGCACAAAGCATATCTCTTAAAAGCTTTTTCTAGATTAATTCTACCAGCTAGCAAAACACTGCAAAACTGAAGTTATTCCATTAGCCTCAATTCTCTAAGCATGTGGTGCCTTAAGCAATTTATCCACTTAGTTATAACAACAACAGCAAAAGTATTTTATTTAAAGCATTAAACCCGTGTTACTTCCTTAAAGTTTTCAACAGTAAATATTTTACCATTACCATATAATTCAGTATATTTGCAGACTCCAATTTATTATTACAGATGACAGAACCACTAATTTGCCCTGATCACATAGAGCACAGATCAAATTTATCATTGGACATATAAGCAAGATGAAAGAGAGCACAAAATCAGAGTTGCTGCCTGTGGAGTGACACTGCACTGAGGACAACATGATTTCTTAAGTGCACTTTTTGTTAGGAAGTCCAGACTTAATCCAACTTTGGTTTCATAATTCAATGCCTTTACACAACGCTTTTTGCTATGTTGCATGACAGCATAGGAATTACTGGAGAAAAAAAAACCAAGAGAAAGCAGTAGCCCACATGAACCCTATGACTCAAGCAATAAGATATCACAAGACATGTCACACAAGAATATAAAGTTTAAAAAGCCTTGTCAGATTTACATAAAATCACAGACTGGTTTGGGTTGGCAGGACCCTAAAGCTCATCTAGTTCCACCCCCTGCCATGGGCAGTGACACCTTCCCCTAGCCCAGGTTGCTCCAAGCCCTGTCCAACCTGGCCTGGAACATTTCCAGGGATGGAGCAGCCACAGCTTCTCTGGGCAACCTGTGCCAGTGTCTCACCACACTCACAGGAAAGAATTTCTTGCTAACATCTAATCTAACCCTGCCCTTTGGCAGTTTGTAGCTGTTACGCCTTGTCCTATCAATGTGTAACGTCCTGTAAAAAGTCAAATGTTTAGGAAATCACAAGTCCATTGTGCACATCATCTGCACACTCATTCTCAGAGAAATCAGCCACACTGCCCTTCTTCTCTAGAGATTTCTCCACAGATTTCTGAATTGCTGCAAGGAAGAGAAAGAAAACACATTCTGTGAAAGGTACAGTTCCCATATCAACAATAACATTGCTTTCCATTTTTTTCCACAGCAGTCTTTCAATGAAAGCAGTTCTCCAGGTATATAAAATGCTATTAGGTCTCTTGAAAACATAATCCAGAATACCTGCGCTGTCAATAAAATATCCAGTTAGGTGTTTCCAAATTGCTTAGAAGGTAACAACTCACAACTTTCAAATCTTCTCTGAAAAGACATTTCTCTTGCCACAGAACAAGCTGGAAAAGTTTTTTTCCAAAGCTGTATTGGATTTGATAGTAATATC
>NW_008652115.1:71609-81898 GCF_000695815.1 Acanthisitta chloris | reverse complement strand
AGTTGAGGAATAAGGACATTCAGGTCTTTGACAGCTCTCCCTGGACATGCTGCTGAAAGGTTAGCAGCTTGCTGTGGGAAATTGCACTCATAGTAAAATACAGCTCTGTCACTGGGCTGCCCACAAGGAGTTCCATGGACTTGCTTAAAATTAGTGGAAAATGTCACATATCAGCACCAAAATAATCCTAGGCCTATTTACAAACTTATCAAGCAGGTGGAGCCCTATGAGCCATATCATGTGTCACATTAGAACAGAACAGAACAGTCTGCCTAGAATTGCTAGCTGAGCAGCAAACAGCATGAACCTCTTTGGTTCTGTCAGTACAGAAGAAAAACAGTAAAAACAATAACTATGTGTTATGAAAGGCTGTTCTTGGCTCTCTTTTTGGTGCCATTTCACTATCTGCTTCTTCTGGGCCTCCTGAATCTCTTTAAATTAAGAACACATTATTTTTTTCTAAATGGTGATTAACATGTACAAGCTGTTTTAGAATATCTACCCATTTAAAACCAAAATGTTACTTCTGAGTACACTGAGGTATTTAAAAGTTCTTGGAAAACTGAGGTTTGCTCAATTCCTGCTCTGTGTGTGAGTACAGCTCCCCAGAACAGCTGAGACAACTCAGGCTCTTATTTCTAGGAAGACAGAGCCTGTTACAAGCTCCCTGAGATGAAGAACAACTAGACCTATTAAGAATAACCATATTGTAATGAGGTTTTAGGTCTGGTTTAGAAAAGCATTTGGAATGCTTAGAGGTTTGGTTTAAATCCAGCACCTGAACTCAAAGTAATGTAATATGAGCATATTGAGAGTTCCTACAAGACCTTGACTTCTGGTCAGTCATGCTGAGAAATTCTGTACCAAATAGTTCGAGCTCAACAAACAGATGAAAAGGTTCTATTAAAATCCTGCTTAGATTTCAAAAGAAGATGAGAATAATTCTTACTGACCATAACTCAGATCTTCATCCCCGATTTTCCCTGACTTCTTTCCAGCCTTAGAGCCTATAAGCAACGTAGATGACATTGTCTGCTGGAGATGACAATTTCCTCCCCCCTCAAGAATTCTCCAGACAAAATGTTTTTTGTTTGGAATTCTGCCAAAGTTGAAGTTCAATATTTCTTCTGGTTCTTATTCCTAAGCCAAAATATATCTGCTTGTGAAAACTTTCCTATTACTTTATATAATGAAACTACATGGTGCCAATCCTTTTGCTGTTTCCCAAGAATTTCTGCCATTAATTTCCCACATTAGGTAATAAACTAGTAAATTAGTTTCCAACACAAAATTGGAAATACTGCAGAGGTATGTTCTCAGACAATAATATTCTCTGTAGAGAGATGTCTCATTTCCAACCTCATTCTTGTATTACAAACAGTGCAAAATAAAATAAATGAAACCACAAAGAGCACAAGTTCTCTGAGAAGACAGCTATGACTTGTGCTGAGCCCAAAAAACCTCAAGGATATAGAAAATGCAATAGACAAAAGGATCCAATGCTGACCTCACATCAGTTGCAAAGTGCTGGATCAGCCTCCTCCCTCCAAAGTCACTCATTTGGCTTCAGGGCATTTTAAATAAGCCTTTGATGTTGGAATTGCTACTGTATAGCTGGAGAATAGCAAATGTTGAATTGATAAAGCAAAAAATAAATGCAAGTTGGGTAATTGCTAGCTAGGAAATCTAACAATGGAATAAGTTCTGAAAGGAGAAAAATTAATGATAAGGGTTTAGAGGATGCTCCCAAAAATATACTGGGACAAGAAAACTCAAAGAATTAAGGAGGGAAAAATGGACACCTGAAGGCACTTACAGCACAACAAGTAGGTATAGAATAACTACAAGTTTACGCCAATGATTAGAAAGGGGTTTGCCAATTAGAGTTGTAACAGCCTAAAACAGCTTAACAACTGACAAGAAATGAACAACATTAAAAAACCCAAACAACAACAAACAACCCAACTAATAAAGTCCTCCTAAGACAGTGAGCACTACTCAGGAGTGACTCTGGGACTGCACCAGCTGAGGACCAGACTCAAGAACCCAGGAGGCATCTTCAGCCACATGCTCCAATTTATGACCTCTAATTTAGCTCAGGAACATATTATTGGTGGCTGTAGCTGACTACCTGAGCAGCAAATAAAATTCTGACTCTCAAAAGGAGTGTGATTATTTTTGAAGACAAAATGCTGTTTTGTAGTTATCATATCTATTCACAGCAGTTCTGGGCCATAACAAATACTACACGAGGCAAAGATGCTAACATGGTTAGTAAGAAAGAATTTTTACCAAAGATAATCAGTATTTACAGGCATCGGGTCTGAAGGAAAAATAAAGGCAAGGTAGTGAGAACTATCAAGAGGTAAAAAAATAAGCATCTCATCATCTTCTGAGATCCTAGAGCCAAACTGCCGAGTCCCAGCACCTGACCCAGAAAGGAGTCTGGGCACTATTTATTTCCCCCTGGATCTTGTAATGAAACTGTGCTCATGCTGTGGCTGCAGAACTGAATTTAAAAAAAAGAACAACAGGTGAGCAGCCCATCAGCCAAAGGCAGGACAAAGCGCAGGGCTGGCCCTGCATTAGCACATCAGCAGTAAGCGTGGCCAAGCACAGCAGTGTGTACATACAGCAACCACCTGGTTTTACCAGAAAAACTGACAATTGTCTGGCTCTGACCACGATAAACACATAAGCCAAAGGTTGAAACCCTGAATAATTAACATCTTTTCCAAATATTCCCACCTTCCATCACATTCTTCTGCCAGGAGAGTCGCCCACAGTTTGATGTGCTATGATGAGTTATAAGAGGCCTCCTGCTTCAGCTCCTGGGACTTAGCCTAGCTAAGACCTGGGCTTCATTCCAGTACTGCAAGAAAGTTAATAAGGCCATTTACAGTTTACAAACTACCTCCACTTGCATTGACCATTGTAAGCCTCAAGCAAAGCTGTCATGAGGCTTTTGTAGGGGAAACCTTAAGGGCTTTGGCTAAGGCTTGCTGTCAGAAAACTACTTGAAATGAATTCAAATCACCAGGCTCCCTTACTGAAGGTCAAACACAACATTTGCAGCTGGAATTGCCAACACAATAGCAACACGAGGGGAAAACTAAAGACCCACCTGAGAGGAAGACACTGGCTGCTCTGTTAGCAGCAAGGATGGAGGAGAGCAGTGGCCACGAGCACCCAGAGCTGTGCTGGGACAGGCAGCTCCAGCATCAGGGGCTGAGCCAGGCTGTCCAGGGCCACTCAGACCTGGCAGTGCCCTCAGCACTGGCAGCTCTGACAACATTCTTTAACTTCACTATGATAGCGCAGAAGACCCCCAAAAAAAAAAATAAATTACCTACCACATTTAGCAGAACCTATCACCTTGCTTTGTTTCTTAAATCATTCATCTTTTAGGCTCAGCTCTGGCTAAAGGCCCAGATTCAGATCATTATTCCCTTTTCCTGCTCCAGATAATACAGTTATAAAGAAAAGCATTAAGAAAGATATGGCCAATTTTGTCCACTCAGAAGTTCAGCCCTAGTGAATATGTTTTTGGACATCTTTCTAGAAGAGATGTCTTAAACATTTATCTGAATTTGTATGAAAGAGTCAGATTCTCATTTGCAGTGAGGCAAGCATCAAATCTTAGAGAGAACTAAACGTTGAAAGCACAGCAGCAAACCCAGTACCTGTGTGTGCTGGTGCATGCTGAGTCAGCAAGCTGCTCACACCCCCAGAAGTGAGCAAGACTAATAAGATTGGCCCCTGGGACCACAATCAATCCAATACCAATATGATCTAGAGACCTTGGGTCCTCTCTCATATTTTCTACAAATTGTATTGCTTCTTGTTGAAAGCAAAATCCTTATGGTACTACTATCTCAGGATCACAGCAGTATTTTTCATATCATCTTGCTGCATGATAAGAAACTAAAAATATTAAAATGAAAGAAGATACTAGTTCATGGGGGGAGGAAAAGGAAAAAAAAAAGGGAAAAGAGACACCTATGATCAAAGTGAAAGAGAAGAAACGCATTTTGGCAGAAAATTTTCTACTGGAGAAAAAGTGCTAGAATATTATTAGAGTATGTTAAAAAAGATACAAGGAAAAGCTGTGTAGGCATTAGTAGTTACATTGAGGATTCCATGTGCTTGTGAGAAATTACAGGGTGATACATGAGATGTGTACACATGGAGGGATGAAAGCTAACTAGAAACCAGCTCAGAACTTTGTTATCTCCTAAGCACTGCATAATTCAGCTGGCAAACCTATGCACGCGGATCAAGGTAGCTGCTAACTACTCCACAAGAAGCTTCTCTTCAGAATGCAATATTTTAAGTGGCTAGAAAGAAGATAGAGGGAAGAGTTGGTTTCAAAAGACTAAAAGTCAAGCTCACAGTTTTGAATTTGGAAAGTCTGTAGGAAACTCCCTGAAAAATCATACATGAATTATAACAACTTCTTCACTTTTTGAGCTTACTCTCTGCAGTTCCTGACAAGGATCTTCATGTAGAAGATCCAAAACCCAGGAAAGAGCCTTTGTTTCACTTGTTAAAGTAGCCACAGGCTGCCTTGAAACAAGGGAGCTTTGCTGTAGCACTGCATTTGTTTTCTTTTAATAGGAACCAGAGCCTAAATATCACATTTGGCTATGCTGCCCTTTTGCAAATAAACCCTGAAGGAATATGAGGAAGATACTGTAGTTAAGGGCTCTACAATGCCTGAAGTAACACCAATCTATGCATCTTACTGAACTGTGCCATTTAGCAAAGGGCAGATAGAAGAATAGGCAAGAACAAAACTCATGCTACATCCAAGCTTACTTCATTTAAAATTGTAAAAAAAAAAAAATTAAAAATGAAACCCCCATGACACATGACTGGCTACTTTCTCCTTCTTGCTGCTTTATTTTTAGTACCCTTTTAGCCATTGTGTGGTCTCTGTCAGCTTAGTTGTTCAACTCAATTTTTAAATCTCATGAATAAAATACAAATCATGTTCAAGGAACATTTAATGAAATAAAAAGTAGACTTTTTCTATTGAATTCCTTAATCCTTTTCACCTCACTTGTGGCCTGCAGCTTGAAAACAGATCTACCTATCTCACTGCTCTGCAGAGCATGTGCTATAGTTTCTCACTGCTGAGTGTGTGGTTACTCCCACTGGAGAAAATTTGTTCTACAAGGCATGATGGGCCTGACTCTGATATATTCATTTGTTCCAGAGGGTATACCACACCATCAGTATCTTACTGGAGAAAATGAAACTATCACAAAATTATAAAGAGTGAAAAGGACGACCAAGATTCAAACTACATGATGTGAAGAGCAGCCCAGTTGGAGCTGCATGCTGAGCTGGATCCCTGGGCACAGAGGGTGTAAGCAAATGATGCTGTTTTGGAAGGAAAGCAAAGGCTGGGGAGCAAAGAAAAACTACATTCCTGGTTTGTTCTTCTCATAATACCAACTTTTGTAATAAAGAAAACACTTCTAAACTTTCTGAGAAAATAAAACTGTAATTACCTACATTAAAAATCATTTTAATACAAAGAACTCTATAGCCCTGGGGTTGGAATTAGAGACCAGACACATCATACCTCTCTTTGCAGTGAGACACACTCTGCCCAACCCTTGCAACAGAAACTCACTTAAGCAAATCTCAGGCTTTAAAAGCCACACAATAAGCTCAGTTATTAAGCCTATCATTTCAGACTGAACTTCTCAGGGAGCCCTTTTCTTTCTACAGCCAATACTGTGAAACAGTTTAACTTTGGGCTATAATTTTCCCATAACTTTGCAGAATTCTGGTATCTTTTGTGCCACCAATTCCATGGCCCTATTTACATTTTCAGGACAAAAAAATAAAATTCAAAATTAGTAACTGGAACGTGGTATTTGCTTGTTATTCCTCTTGGAGCTTCAGCTGATCTCAGCTGGTTTCAGAGAGGGAGTAGCACCCACTGCCACACACAGCCCCTACCTGACACCTGGGTAAATCAGGTCAAGCACCTCCTATAACAAAGTCTAATTAATCCTACTTAGCTAATTGAAGCCTGGGTAAATCAGGTCAAGCACCTCCTGTAACAAAGTCTTATTAATCCTACTTAGCTAATTGAATTTAAATGTCTACTCCAAAGCCTCGAAGGACCACAGGCCCCTGGCTTTTAGCTTTGTCTCCATAAATACAGCAGAGTGAGGCAGTGTACAGCTCCCTCGTGCAGGAGCCACTGCAGTCAGGGTGTTCCACCTTACAGGTGGAGGTGACTGATGGGGGTAAAAGCCCAAACAGATGCTGTCCTGGAAAAAGTCCTTCCACTCCCAAGAGACAGGCAATTCTTCACAACGTTTTGCAATGTTTTCTCAGCCTGCAGATGGGTCAGTGTAGTGAAAATAAAGTGATCACACTATGCGTGATCAGGTGCTTTTTCCCAACTAAAACCTCTGTCGTCTATTTTAGGAGGTCTCACATGTCTCTTAGCTGTCACTTCAGATAAGTGTACCACTGCTCTGAGGACATTGTACTGCTCTATCTGCCTCCATCAGATCTGGCTCTGCTGGGTTTTTTCCCTCCTTCTTTGCACGAGTTACCTTGGGTGCCAGGAGAGTTCCCTCACAGAATTTATTGTAGCGATCTTAATTAAATTAATATTCCTGAGTGCAAGGCTGCTGGGATCTGAGACTGGTATGAGGTTCATCGACTTTCACTTAGAGGGTAAAGTTTCCAGTTTTCACTCTCACGAGGCAATATGAAAAATTTATGACAGAAGCAGGAGAACTCTTGCTAGAGGCAATGACATCCCTGTGCAATTAAAACACTTTCAAGTGTCTTTTTTTCCTCCCTTCTCCTTCCACTCATCTCAGAAAACAATATACAGAGCAACTTTATTCTGCACTGTACATTTTTAACTTAAAGATCTGTAGGCAGTTGACAAATTATAACCTGATCATAAAAAAATTTCTTACGGTTTGAAATGTAACATATTGTACAAGGTTATGGCCAGATGGTAAGGAGCTTTATTCTTCTTTTTTTTTTTTTTAAAGAAAACCAGTTTAAAACTTCAAGCAGCAGAAGAAACTCCCTCCACAAATAGCAACAGAGACCCTGTCTGCACTCCTAGGAGATCACAGCAATTTTACTGAACCCCTTAATGAGCAGTTGGGGGAAAGGGCAAAGGCTGAACCTGAGGGTTCCCAGGTTTCACCAACACTCTAGCTGTGGTGGGAGCTGACTCCAGGCACACCCTGAGCACCAGGCTGTGGTGTGTAACCACCATGTGGTGCCATCCTGCTGCAGCAATACCACTCTCAGAGCAGCAAACATTCAAAGCAGCAGAGAGACCTTGTGCCTGCCCTGACTGCCCCATGCCCTGGGACATGCCCCACCACTTTTGCGAGCCATGCTTTTGGTTCTGAGCAGCTCTGTGATGTCTTTGAAGTAAACTTCTTAATTCTGTCTCATTTTGCAGAGCTGAGCAAGTGAGAGCTTTGGGGCAGTCAGCTTCTTTGCAAACTAATCTTCAACTATTGCTGTGGCTGCAAACTATGGGGAATAAAGCAACAATAAATACTTAATAACCAAGACAATGCAATGGTTCTTTCTTACCTCACCAGAGGACACAGATTTTTTTGCACAGTGCATTGCAGAGCACACTGCAGTAACCAGAGCTAACTGCAACTTGGGAACAAGGGAGACTATTCTCTCAATAACCGTGTCAAATTCCCCTTAACAGCATGGGCCCTGAGAGAAAAATTTACTTTAATATCCCATGCTTAATTCTGAACATGCTAATCTTTGTTATCTCTGGATAGTTAACACTGCTGCAATGCAGTGGCCTTTAAAAGAAAATATTATTTATTATACCTGAAATCAGTAATAATGAAAAAAGAAAGCTATAACTTCTTAAACAAACTCTAAAATTTAGACCTGAGTGGTGCAAAGAATGTAAATATTACAAATACCCACCAGCTGATCTAAGAAACACAGCTATATCCTGTTAAATGCTGTCTTACTCTGATCATAATGGCAGTAATATAAATAGGCCTTGAATTATAGTTGCAGAAAGTTGCACATGATGAAAGATTATGAGCCTAAATTCACTTTCATTGTAAGATAAATCTACTGATTTGTCTTCAGAAAGCTTTAAGAAAACCTTATTCTATCCTCATATTGACTTTATTTGTCTCCACCCTTGCCCCCACTTCCTTCCTCCTCCTCCTCCCTCTCACAGTAAATTCAGTCTCTCTTTTGGCAACATTTCAGGACTGGGATAATGCACACAGCCATTTCAGGGACCCAAAGGAATGAACAACCCACGTGTCCATCCTCAGTCACAAGCCCCATGGACCCATCCTGTGACACAACAAGCTCCTCTGGGGCCAGAGGACACAGAACAACAGGCTCTGCTTGGCAAAGCACACGAGTGCTGGAAGACTCTTGACCCAGACCTGTACCCCTGGGCTCAGGCCACCACACTCTTTAGCAGATCAACAAGCCAACAACAAGTTAGAGGCAGCATTAGTGGCTGCTCTAACTCTCATCTAAGTGCCTTGGCGTGGGACAAAGAGTTTGTGCAACTCCTAAAATTAGCCAGCAAAACATCTTCGTTATATGCTACATTAACAGCCCTGCAAAGGCAAGATGCTGTTTATCACACTCCCCAGAAAGGTCTCTCTGTTCCCTTTCACTGCTGCAGTGACTGGCACCCATCTGTTACCTCTCACCATACATTTTGACTATTTGCTCTTGTAGCAGTGAAGGTCTTTCAGCATTTTCTCTGCCACAAAGATCCTTTTCTCCTTCCAAACTGTGCTCTTAAGGCTCAAACACACAGTAAATAATAAAGCACAACACCCACCACCATTTGCTTACCTTGGAGATGCTTTCTCAGTGTTCACAGCACCTATGTGAGAATAACTCAGCACCAGGTCTAGCAGCTACCACTCCCTAAGGTAGAAACTACAAGTTCCTTCTTCAAGAGACATTCTTCCTGGCTGCTCACAGCTGCATTGAATAATACATGGCTTCAGGTGTGTGAGACTTTCAGGTGTTACACAGGACTCTTATCAAGGGCAGTAGCTCTTCAGTGAGACATATAAGAGGACATATGGATAGCCCTTCAAAGCAGAGCTAAAGGAAAATAGTTTATCTCCTTATCAGCAAGGACATCTTGTGAAAAAAAGATCTCCAGGATTAGAGCAGATATGGACTGGGTGCCTTCTTAAGAGTCAGGTATTTCTGTGCTTTAGGCAGTAAGAGCCTAACCTCAAAGAGACATCCCAGCTCCTGGAGAGAGGGAAGGGAGCACAGCCTTTTGTATGCAATTTTAGCAGCTGAATCATAGTGAAACACCACTCAACCATCTAATGTGTTACAAATAGGAAAGCAAGCAAGGTACTACCACAGGGCAAAACTGAGTATAACTGGCCCCACCTCGTTTTCTCACTTTGTGTACGACGAACACCTCAGTCAGAGCTTGAGTTTAAACATATGCACAAGTAGTAATGTTTGAGATACTGGTCTGGTCATTCATAGCACACAGCAGAACAGTATTACCCTGCTGTATGCATAGCTGTGCTGGACTTCAGTTCACAGGAAGAGTCTGTGCAATGAACAATATCTAAAACTCTGTAAAGGTACCATTTCTTAAATGTATAAAGAAAGGGTAGGAGGAGAGACTGCACTGATGACTGTTAGTGTCACAACTCAGCTGAAATGTCAGTTCACTGGAAAGGAAAGAGAAGACTGGGATATTGCCATTTTCGAATACCAAAGTATTAAACTTCTCATCAAAAGTAACCTTGAACCAGTTCTAACCACATTGCCAAGAGACTCCAACGATAAAGACACACAAAGATAAACAGAGATATCAGCACAAAGCTGAACTTGGAAGAAAAGGATAACCACTGGATACAGTAACTCATTAATGTGGAGGTGAAGATGACAACATAAAGTATAAAAAAGCAGCAACTACTTTGCTGTCTCCAAAACATCCCTGCTAACACTTCATGTTTCTGAGGAGTGAGAAGTGCTTTGTTTAACACAAAATCGGGAAAAATTTGTGTAATCTCTTTACCCCAATAAAGAATTCATCTAAACAAACTGTGAATGTTTCAACATCTTCTCTTATCTTGTGAAGATAAAGATGAGTTTTAAAACACAGACACACACACACACCACCTCCTCTGTACAATCCCCTCACCTGGAAGTTATCATCCCCACAGCTTGAAGCAATCAAGCCTACCACCTTCAGTAACTGGGCAAATTAAGAAGCTTTTTTTCAACAAGCTCTGTAATAA
>NW_008652115.1:51303-71589 GCF_000695815.1 Acanthisitta chloris | reverse complement strand
TGTCCTCAAGTATTTCGGCTGCTTTCAATGTGAATGCCTATTTCTGTCCCCAATTGGAAAAATATAAGAGTAGAGCACCAGATTGGCTAAAATGTCAGAGATGGCATGGGAAATCTGGCAAATTATGCAGCTTGACCATGCTTCAGTGCTTCTACACAAATGATGGATACAGTATTGCTTTACATCATAAGGGATTTGTGAGGGTAACTGCTTTATAGCACACAAGCACCTCAGACAACACTGCAGCCAGGAACTACACCAAATAAATAAAGGATAAATTGGACAAAACCTGAGACAGGCACCGTCACTTCTTCTGACATCCTTCCCCCAGCCAGTGGGCAGATTAACTTCCACAGCTGCTGCAGCCTAGTTAACAAAGGCAGGAATTCAGGGCACCAAGGGCAATTGATACTGCATTATATATTTTGCCAATTTAGCCTCAGTGAAGAAATCTATACTCCCCATCTGCACAGTGTTTTGCTAACACAGCATAAGACAAATAGTAACCACCAGCTGTAATAAGTGAAGTGAGGGATGAAGGAATTCATGGAGTTCAGGATAGTTCCCCAAAGGTCAGAAGCTCACATCACCAAAACAACACTGGGGGAGATCTGGGACTTGACTGTGAGAGCAAATACAAGCCCAAATGGAAAACTCCTGTGTGAGAGACTATCATAATTGGTGTCGTGGAAAAAAAAAATCCTCTCTTTTTAAGGCAGAAGAAATAGACAGGATGATGGAGGTTATAAAAGCATCTTTGCACTGTAACTGACCTTGAAACCCTCCTTTTCTCTCAGCCTGATTAAGGGAAAAATACTTAGTTAGATACTTTCTTTGTCCTCCACATGGATAAGCACAAGAAATAAAAAATAAAAAAAAGGAGGAAGAGAAGAGGAAGAGAAAATCAATACAAGCTGTCTTCAGTTTAACCAGAATGTTACAGTGAATGGGTTTATGAAACCTCCAGTAAGGAGGAGCACAATTGCTCCCACAACAGCAGAAGTTGCTAAATTTTAGTGTAGTGTAACTTTCTAAGGTGTCATATAACAAAAAGAAAATACAGGTATTCTTACAGTCCAAGGACAGTACTTGTATTAGAGTGTATAAATTACTAACCAGGAATAAACTCATCTGGTCTAATGCAGGGGTTGTGACAGCAATCACTACTATGTGCTATACAAGAAAATATAAATCCTGTCACACACATGGGAAGAATAAATAGAGATAATAGGAAGTATCTCTTCCTGTCTCTCTTAGCAAGGAGATTTATGCTCTGAAAGAAGAGTTTACACCTTGTCAACCCTTTTTGGTTAAGGTATATGGATGTAAACCTACTCAAAAGCATAATTGCATACATTTTCTTGATAAAGAGCCCAGTCAGCTTAATGAGCACTGGTGGTCCTTGCTGGTATCCTGTAGCACTCAGTCCCACAGGGAAACTCCATGTTTTATGGAAACACAGTCCAGCTCTCGATTTCTCTCTGTTCTCTTCCATAGATACATATATATTCTGACTGAAACAGCTGCATGATCCTGCCTGACAAAAATGAGACAGATACCAAGGTACAGAAATAGGGGATAGGGAAAATAAGCAGATGGTCTTCCTTTACTATGCAGGTGCTGTTCAGCAATTTTTCCCACCAGTGAAGCTGCTGTATTTTGCACAATGTTTTCCCAATTCACTAGACAATCAGGAACAGAACAACATGAATGCTCTGTTCTGCTACGATGTGCTGAGACAGCAGGTTATCGTTGGTGACTCTGAAGCTTGCTGACATCTGACATGAATTCCTGGCATGCTGACTTTTTAAAAATCGATGGGGACAGACCTCAGAGTAACAGAAATAGCTGTGAAGTTTAACACTGCTGAAACTGTTCAGGCTTGATTGGCTGGTGAACATGGAAGGTCAGAAAGAGGAGCACTGGATCCTCATCAGTAGGAACAGAAGCAGATTATTATAGAAAAAAAATCCCTCTGAAGTTTCATAGCTTACTGTTCCTGTGAAATAGCCGAGATCAGGAGATGCATAATGTGCAGCAGACCTCTTCTTTATTAATACAACCTTAAGCTAAGGATGAAAAATGTATATTGGCATACAGAAGAGCTCAATGGAGTGTTATAAAGCCATTCCTTGACCTCAATTTTTGATAATTTTAAAGCACTTTCTAAAAACTTTTGTTAAAGGAAACACTTTGGTTGTAGCCAGATTGCTGATGTTAATTAGATTTCACTCTTTGGTGTAAATGTAAATGACATTGGAACTTTCCTTTCTAATCACTAATAAACTGTAACAATATAAAGAACTAGAAAACATCTATGCTGTTGTAAAAAGTGGCTAAAAGTATGCTTGTTAAATGAACACAGCTGCAGCTGCAGAAAATCTCTCCCTGACACCTTCCAAACAGTGTCTGCAAACACTTTAAATGCCTTAATGGCATGGACAGACCTAAAAATATCAGTGTCCCAGAACAGTATTCCTATTTGGAGCTGGATGGAAACTGGATGGCAGAAACTGCTCACAGAAGAGGGTGAAAGCTTTTTCCTCACTGCTTTTCAGTAAGATCTTGCTCTTACAGGTTAAATAAAGGCATCATGCTTTAGAATGCAAGGAGTATAGTAATCATATTAATACACTTTACTGAAGCTGAGCAAAAGGACCTTGTCAAGTGCTTTCATACAGTTTCTAATGTAGGTGTTTCACTCTCCATTGGTTGTATAATAACCTCTCAACAGTTTGAAAATAACATCTCTTTCTCTACTTGTTCTCTGTTCCACTTGTTGGTAAACATGGTTACTGCAGTTATGGACCACAAGCAAAGATGGTAATGGACTCCTGAATTCAGTAGCAGCCAAAAGGTGTATCAATGCTAGTCACAAGGTCACAAATCATTAGCTCATATTCCTTCCACTGCTGCCTCTGCATTCACATGTTGTGCTGGTGTAGTAACTGCATTTATTTCACTTACCCCCTCAGTTAAAGCAACATTCTTCCATCCAATGCATAGTGTGCCATGTATGGAAGCCAAATTCTGCACTGATTGCTGGCAGCATAGCAGGAAAGGTGCTATTTAAATGCCTGATGATTGGAGATTCAATGTGGTGAAATTACCTTAACTAAAAATATTCCTAGCAATGAGGTGCCTCATTTATTTACTCTTAGAGAATTTTCTTTTGAACATTATTTTTTTCAGTACTATTAAGCCAAAGCATTTTAAAGCGAAATCAATATAAGCATATAAAACCAGAAGAAAGGTCTTGGAGTCATTTTCAAACTTAAAGAAAAGCAACTTTCCCCTGTAAAATACAACAACATAATTCTCAGGTCAGTGGATGTGATTCAGGTTTGCACTAAGTCAGTCCTGTAGCAGTGTTCCTCTTACTCCTCTATCTTCTGGGCTTATTCCAGTGTTTCCTCCAGTGCTGTGGCAGGAAAGGAGGGAAAAGTTTTCTGCAGGTTCCAAACCCACAGGTTTCAAATGCTGAAGCTTCTTCATGGCCACAGTATTAATTGCCAAGTGACAGTGATAACAATTTTGCAAGATATCTGTGCACGATTGTCTGAGTTCAGGGTTTATATTTAGACTGCGAAAGATTTCAGAAGGTTCTGGATTCAATACACCAAGAATATAGATCAATCCCAGGCAGTAAAAATAAAAATCAAAGCAAATCTGACTAAGTACAACAATAATAAACATTGTATATTGCACAGTGATGGGTCAGAACATATGATACCCTAGGCAATATCTTCCTAGATATTTTTAGAAGAACAAGACAGCCTCTTTGAATAGAAAATTCAATACATTCCCTGCAAAATTTGTGGAATATGTACATGTCCTGCATCTCCAATGTCCCTGCAGAGCCTCTTGATTCCTCCTTTGCTGTTTTTTATGGTTGAATCCCCAATGTCAGACACTTCAACTAACCAGAGCATTACTTCCTAGCATAGTTATTTCTGGAAATCAGAACAATTCACTGCCTCTGAAATATCAAGCTCCTCTCTCAGATGTCACTGCCTCCTACTAGAACAAACAGAGGTATTTATGGCAGACATCACTGAAATATAGCACACACACACACAAAAGAATAATCTAAATATGATTTAAAAATAAAATCCATTTGGGAAGACAAAACCACGTAGTCTACGTATCTTTTTCTTGTTTCTGCCTTTTTAAGACAGTAGATATCATGCATGATACAGATTGTTGGCTCTGTGCTGTTGACAGCATGCAAGAAAACAGAAAACACAGGAAAGCAAGAAACCTTTAAGCTTGGAAATTCTAGGAACCCCACCAGATGGAATACCTCGGTGTAAGAGAGGAAGGATCTGACTGAAAATGTCATTGTTTCAGGCTTTACCTCACATTGAAACTTTAGAAGCAATTGAAGTCCTCTGTTTCTCCATCCAAATCTCTGCTTCTGAAAAATACACAGGGACCTATTAGTCACCATGATTTCAAGGACTGCAATAATGAATTTGGAAGTGAGAGAACTGTAATAGCAATCACAAGTCCAGAGTCACATGCATAGCTTGGTCCCTGTGTAGCCTTAGGTTGCTGTTTTGGAAGTGTCCAGGGCTAAGTTATGCAATATTCCTAGCCCTGCCAAAGGTGAAAAGCTTATCATTCTTCAGATCCACTCCTAGACTGCCCCAAAAGAGGCACAATCCAAGAAAGCAATGCACAAGTTTCAGGGCAGGCAGGATGCTGCTAATGGCTCCAGAGGTACTGCATGGAGCCCAGGATCACCAGGGAAAGTTAATGTGTCTCAAACAGGACATCATGAACATCCAAGATAGTGCTTGAGGCCTTCCCAGTCCCCAGAGCACTTTGCAATCAGGAGTGAAACAAGACAGTTTAAAGATACATAGTTTTCTCTTCCACTGGGCTTTCAGTCCTGCAAGCACAGTACAGTCAGTGCTTTTCATCTCACAAGTCAGTGTTTAATTCATATCTCCCTCCAGACAAACAGGGACTTCAGCAAGTCGTTCTTAAAGCTTTCTAAATAGATTTAAAGGAACCTAGACCAGAAAGCCTTGAAATCAATAAATGAGTTCAGGCAAAATAACTTTTTTAGTAGTTAAACCTGAGCAAGGAGGCAAAATTAAATGTGTTCCACATACTTATTATTTTTAAACTTCATTGGCCATTTTGTACTGAAATACTTGTTGTTTTCTTTGATTTGGTTACATAATAATCACTACACTATTACCTAATGCAAATAGGCAATGAGAGCATCTTTAGAATCCAGGTCCTTTCTATAGGATAATCTGTATAATGAACAGCCACACAGAAGCTCATGGCACAGTAAGACCCTCGATTTTTATTTCAGAGAGCCAAAGCCTTATATTTGGATTTAACAGTTGTTAATTATTACAGAGAACATTCTGAGAAATTCTGAGTTAGGAATAGCTTTTCAGCAATCATGAATAAATTGACTTTAATATGTACAAGAATTCAGTTACCCAGAAAAAGACCATTGAGGTGACAGGTTGTCATGGTTTAACCTGGCTGGAACCACTCTCAGCATCCATCAGGGAGTTGTTACAGCACAGTGACCACCTCAGCCCTCTGAGATCCCACTACCCAAGCTGTGTTAGAGAGCAGGATGAGAACCTGAGACTCAGCTCCTACACACTCCTTTCTAAAGGTTACCTGTACCATCGGGTTCTCTGTACTTCAGTTCTCCATCTCTCAGACAGGATAACACAGTGACAAGATCTGGGGAGTTCAGTTACTACAGTAAATGTGAGAACAAAAACATCTTTGACACTGAGGATAACCTCTGATCTCAGAAATCCAGGGACCTGCTGTCCACAAGTGCTGAATATCATGTTAAGAGGAACCACTCTCTAAGAGAAAGCCAGAAAGCTCTGTCCTTTCCTGGCCCCTTTGATTTTATCACCTGTCACAGGTTCAAGTGGTCCTTTCAAAATTTGTGAGACTTGAAATATTATGGCCACACAACAGCAGACAAGGAAAATGACCTTTTTTTTTTTTTTTTTTCTGCAAGGTAAGCAGAACATAAGTAAAAAAATATTCACATTTGTGAAATGCTTATCAACATTCATTCTGAGGACAGATCTACTACAGGTAAAAAGTATTTGCCTCTGCTGATTTGTTAGGTTTGTGACACTGCCTCATTCTCTTTGAAGCTGGTTTTAGGTATTAAAAACATCAACTGCCAGCCTGCTGTCTTTTCAGGACTCTAATTCTGCTACTGACTCAGAAAGAAAATATCCTGATTATGGAGTTACCCAATAGTTTCTATTCAGAGCCCTGACTGGAAGGAACAAAGGCTGAGAATTAAAGCAATGACAATATTAGGTTTTGCTTTATGCTTTTTCACTTATAAGCACAAGGCTTTTCATGAGGCTGTTCAAGGGTGTGTAAGAGCAATCTTTTTAGTTTTTTTAGGTCTGTCTAATGCAATATCTGTCTATACAGAACTGCAATGTGAATTCTGTGAAAATGTTACTAAAGCTGGGGCTGTACAGACACCCTTCTGCAGGATTTTTGAAAAGCACTGACATTCCTCTATAGACTCTTTTTTAAGGCTGTTCATTTGTATTATTCTATTGCAGAGGAAACCTGCTTGCAGATCAGAATTCTGCAGTGCCAGGCACAGAACAAAAGACAGTCACCATCCCACAGCCCAAAAGACAAGCTACATTCCCCCTGGACTTGAGCTACTTGTCCTGAAACACATATGGAAAATCAAGGACTGGGTATTTGAAACTGCATGAATGGAAAACTGAATCATAGAGTTTTAGAGGTTGGAATGCTCCTTAGAGATCATCTAGTCCCAATCCCCACTGCCCTGGGCAGGGACATCTCCCACCAGAGCAGGTTGCTCAAAGTTTCATCCAGCCTGGCTTTAAACACTGCCAGGGCTGGAGCAGCCACTACTTCCCTGAGCAACCTGTGCCAGTGTCTCACCACCCTCACAGGAAAAAAATTCTTCCTAATATCTAAACCTCAATTTTCCCTCCTTCAATTTGCACACATTTCCCCTCGTCCTGTCACTGCAGTTCCTAACAAAAGGTCCCTCTGCTCTCCTCTCCTCTACACTTGCTCCAACACTTCCATGTCCTTACATTGAGGACAATTAAACACAGATGCAATTAAAAAAATCAGTGGAGGAAGAACAGACCCAGATGAAGACCTTGTTTTGAGAATATGAAAGAACAGTACATGACAGGCACTTTGGACAAACCACTGCCTTGAAAGGTGCTCAGCACTTGATACAGTTAAGACATAAACCTCAGAGCTTGCTCCAACACTTCCATGTCCTTACATTGAGGACAATTAAACACAGATGCAATTAAAAAAATCAGTGGAGGAAGAACAGACCCAGATGAAGACCTTGTTTTGAGAATATGAAAGAACAGTACATGACAGGCACTTTGGACAAACCACTGCCTTGAAAGGTGCTCAGCACTTGATACAGTTAAGACATAAACCTCAGAGCAGTTTTCATCAATAAAGAGGTTAGATACATCCTGTACCATAAACAGGTTAGATGCAACCTGTATCTTTTCCAGTTTTTCCACCCAGTAAAAAGAACTTAGAAGATCTCAGATTTTATCTGAAATCTGAGGACAAAAGGTTTGTTGACATAACAGAACAAATCACATCTCAGTCCATCTTGAGAGTTGCATAAACCAGAACAGCTGTCTTCTAAGGAGCTCTTTTCCATTTTATACACACACCTAGAAATATAGTGGGAATGGAAGGACTGCCATCCCAACTGCACTACAGCCATCCCACAAGTGTATTTCAACTGCAAATGGGTCTGCACTACAGCCATCCCACAAGTGTATCATTTCAACTGCAAATGGGTTTTTTTTGCCTCTCTGGTCAATGCTTGTTATATTCCAGAAAAAAAAATAGAAAGAAGTTAATGAAATATGCTGCTTCCAAGGAGCTGTTCTCCACCAGTACCATGCAGGGTGACCTTACCTTATGAGCATCTTGAAGATTTAAAGGCATATCACAAGATTATACACTCAGATTAGAAAGATACTTCTGTTTCTAACTTAAAATGGAATGATTCACCTGATAAATCTCCAAGTCTTTTACAGCACTGAAATTCAGTTCTCTTAATGAGGACCAGTAATTGTAGATTCAAAGACTGCCCAAACCAGTCAGCAGGAGATAATATGTAATATGTAACCACAGGAAAAGCAAACTGGAAAAAGAAAGACCACTGGCTTTCATAAATCATTTTTTGACAGGAAGGTTATTTATCATGGGAAATAAGCTTAATCAATAATAGAGTGAAACAACCTTAATAAAAAAGGGAATCAAGCTCTGTTCTGTTAGAGCATTATAATTAATGTGGGTAGGGGGAGCGAGAAGAGGCAGAAAGAATTGTTACAGAGAATTGTTATTATCCTGACAAATGGATTCTGGATTGTTTCTAAAAGTTCATTTTCATCTAGCAGCTTTGGATGAGAAAGGACCAAGAATCACATTTTGTTTTCTAAGAAGTAATGAGAAATTTGGAGGGAGGTCCCCAATTAAGGAAGGATTATTCAAGCAATGAATATATTTGTGTTTGATCTCAAGGGAATGATGTAACCAATCATGACTATATTAGAAATCAGCCTCCTTAAAAGATGTTAGGAGACCAAGCTTTTCTCAATTTATTGTTAGATACAAACCAAGTGTTAGTTTTTCCAAAAGTCATCATTTTTGTTCTGGGATGATTAATTTTAGAAAGATGAGAGGAAAGGAAAAGCACCCAAGAGAAATTTCAGAAGCTTGATGAAAAGAAATGTTTTCATCTATATTAATACACAAATTCTTCTGTATTATAGTTATTGTTTCATTCAGTCACTTTTCATTTATCTTTCCAACTATTTTTATAGGTAGATGATAAGTCCCTCAGATTTTGAAAACGTTTAGCAGATTTCCTGAATAATATTGCACAGCTTCATCTGCAAAAGGAAAAACCTACAGACATGTACAACATCCATATACATCCCAACCAAAGGGAATACATATCCCAATCACAAACCATTTTTCTTCCACTTGGCCACATCATCAACATAAATATAAAAGAACAGCACTGCTAATGTTTAACAAAAAATTCTAAGACAAAATTCCTATCTGAAGCAAAATCACAAAATGAAAGAAATCCCAGTGCCTAAGGGAAGTTAACAAAGGATTTTGTTGGAATTTACTGAGAAGGACATACAGTTACATTAACCCCCAAAATACATTCACAGGGAGAATGAAAATACATGTACAGGTAATAATAATGAAACTGGGATTGGAGGAATGAACAACAAATTGCTGCACTGGCCTAGAATCTGTATTTCAGTTAAGAAGTCCAAAATTCCTGAAACTCAGAGTTTATCCTAAACCATAAAGGTAACGGCAAAAAAAAAACAAAAAACAAAACCACACCAGAAAAACAACACTCCAAAGGGTTTATTAATTCAATAATCAATTTAGTTATTAACACACCTAGCTTAAACTTCTGGGTTTCAGCAGTGCCTCTGCAGGAGACATTTTGCTCCTGTTCCCAAAGCCCTTCCGAGCTCCACTCAGTATTCCACTGACTATTCACACACAATCTACAGACAAGCCACAGGTCAGGAAAAGCAGAGCAGCAAAATAATTCTTATCCAGGAGATCATCTGAAAGCCTCTTAAAGTGTTCCCAGACTATTTGTGAAGGGGGAGAAAAAGATTATTAGGTATCTTACCTGGTGCAAATTATTCAGCAGCTCAAAGATCTGGAAAGCCAATTTTTTTTAGAAGGCAGTTGTTGAGAACAACAGAATTTTTGATGCTTGAATGTGAAATTCTTAACTTTTTATTTTACCCCAGGATCAAAAAAACTGTTTTCAGGTAAGTTTTTACACAAGCCACACCATATACTAATCTCAGCTTTTATTCTGCTTGATCCTATCAGGATTAAACTGGTAATGTTGCTGTTGGCTTCACCGAAGCTGGATCAGGACACCTATTTTCAGGAACTAGGTACTTTTCCACTGCCAATTTACATCAATAAGGTGTCTTGAAACTGGTGGAGTAACTTAGACATAAAGTGGCAGGAAGGAAGTCTAAAAATCAGGTTTTCAAAGTGTTGCACCCCAGGCCAAATTCTTCACCAGGTCCCACTGGCAACAGTTTCAATAAGCTAATCTAAGAAGTCACCCCAGAACTGAGCCTGTTCTTCCTTCTCCATCCAGCATTGTCACCCAGCCATAGTTTCTGGCCTGAAATTAAATGCTCAGCACTTCTTCCTTCATATTCTGTTTTAGTGCACAACATCAATGATGTAAAGCTGAGCTCCCGTTAATTTAATTACATGGTAGAATGGAGAACGGAACACGTTATCCCAGTGTTATTGATAGTCAGTAGCAGCACCTACTGGTACCCTCATCCATTCCCCCTGGAGAATGTACCACTTTAATCATGCATACTGCAGCACTGCAAATGTGCTTTCTACTCTTTTTACAGCATTACATTTAGGTGTTCTCTATTTATCTCTTCTAGAAATGCATGGACTGCTCTACCTGCTGTAAATGTGAGGCACACAGAAATGGAACCCGGTTCTATATTACTGTGTACTTTTTTTGCAGAAGTCATTAGAGCTGCAGAAGAGGAATCTTTATTCTACTGGGAAAGACATGGCAATAGTGATTGACCATTTTTTTTCCTGGCTTGCTTGCAATAAAACATTTATTCATAATACATGTTTAGTGCTGCAGGTGGCATTGTTACTGTTCAAAGAACCCTACTCAGCATATAATGTGGTTGGCACTTCATCTTCCTGAAAATGAATCTTGAAAACTTCTTGAATTATATATCTCCTCCTGCTTTTCAGTGGATCCATAATTTTCTTCAGAAGATGAATTGCAGACAGCAGCACTGATGAGAATTAAACTAGCAAGGTTCATGTTAAGAACATAGTCAGTAAATCAAAACCTGAAAGTAATGTCAGAGATTCAAATTCGTAGACTGACAATATCCTGAGATGATGCTGTGTATGATGGAGTCTGGTAATGAAGTCATGAGGTTAAACACCAGCCTTTCATACATACCTGCACTTCTCCTAGCACTGAAATCACCCATGGTGCACAGATGGAGGAGAAAGAAGCTTCAGATAACTAATTCTAAAAGGAAGAGCCTGGATGCAGCCAAAGCCAGAGAGTGAATCCCTTCAAATGCTAATAAACAGTAACAACAACCACAAAGAGCTTTGGGAAGTTACCACTGGGGATATTCCCCAGCATGACAATCACAAAGCTTTGTGTTCAACAGTAATGGAAAGAAAAGTCCTTATTTTCAGAAAATATGTTTGGGTTGTTTGGGGTTTTTTTAAAAAAAAATGAATCACCCTAAAAACATAATAAAACCTGTCACTCCAAAGCCATCACGTTCACCTTTGGGAGCCATAGTATTGATCCTGTTTAACTGAAACCATTCACTAGTAATACATGGTACTTATATCAATTTATTGTATAAACATGTTCATAACACCTTCTGTTTTCCTGGTGAAAAACCCTGCCAAAATCCTATGTATACCAATCCCATCAGCTGTCAATGTGAAGTACATACTCTGCTCCAGTGGCTGTTTCCTTATCACATCTATAGGATAGTGAAGACCTCCAAGAAAGGTAGAAAAGAGGATTCACATCCCACATATTTTATATTTCTGCCTTCAGTTCCATTCCTGTTCCTCTCTTTGTTTATAAACTGTTCTGCTTTTCTGTCTGCAAATACTTTGCTGAAGAGAAACACACATGGGGTAAATATTTAGGGCAATGTACAGGGATTTAGCTGATGTTCGTGGGAGTCTTGCAGCTACACCTCTGTGCATGCACAGACTCTTCACCACTGTGCAGTGCTTTAGGTTTTCAGGAGAGTCAGGCTCAAGGAAACTGTTGGACTCTATGTTCACATCTCTCTGTATGGGATTTCTATGCAGAAACCTACACATGGTGAGATAAGACACTACCCTCAGTTTATAGAGGTAACCGTATTAAACCATGACATGCTTAGCTTTAGAAAACTCACACCTAAATGCAACAAGTTATTTTCCTCTTTTTAAATGAGATCTTTGTATTTGCACCTGAATTTAGTCCTTGTGGGAACTGACTGCCAGCTCTAAACATCACATTTCTGCAGGGCTGACACAGGACAAATGGAAGCACCACGACTGTCCTCCACAGAGCTCACCAAAACCTCTCAACCTTGGCCAGGATAAGAGGGTAATTCAGACTTCATGTCAATAAAATCATCACAGGTTTACTGAAGTTTCTCAGTGCAACAGTGAATTCTGGGGCATATCAAATAGAGGCTAAATCACATCCAGCAATTTTCCACTGCTCTGATACATGCTTCCAAAAGAGGAAGAATTTAACAAACCAGAGCTTCAGTTGATATAAATCAGCACCATTCCACTGAAGCTAATGCAGCTGCATTGATTCACAGCCACTGAAGTCCTGGACTCTGGTCTCACAAATATGATAGAAAGTTCCATTTGCTAATGTAAATATATATTGATGGTTTATCACGTAAATTTATTCAGGAAAATGCATGAATCAGTGCTGCTTTTTTAGTAATAAATCGCCAGAACAGGTAGGGATAAGTTTTGTGCTTTTAAAGAACCCAATAACACACATCCTTCAGTCACACAGGAATCTTGATAGTACACTGCTGCTTTTAAAAACACCTTTCTTCTTAGTGTCCCTCTCCTGCTGCAAGACCAGAAATTGCACCACCACCCCTATGACTGTAGACAACAAATTTAAAATACCCTTAATTGGAAGCTGAAAGAACTAAGCATGCTGCACAATGGCTGAGACACAAGACTTATGGTTGTTTACTGTAACACTAAGACAGTCCCATTAACAAGAATGATGGGAAACTGCATCCTGGCATTATTCTTAGCAAAAGACTTGACAAATATGTTTTGTAAATGAAGGAACTACAACAGAGAAAACATATAATACACTTTTCCCCCCTTTTTCCCAGTGAAATGGTTGCATGTTTAATGCTTTATACATTATTCAAGGCTCCATTTTCCAAGGTTCATCAATACCCTAGTCCACAGCAGCTAGAAGCTTGTAACAACTGACAAATGTAGACAAACATGCTGCTTAACCCAAGAACAGTGGGTCAGAGAACAAACAGGAAAATTTATTGTCTTTGCTATATTACTGTTGGAATGGAGAAGTAAATGAATACCATACGTTATAGCTTATCACTTACAGTATGAGTGTATCATGAACAGCCCAGCATGTCCTACTTAAATAATACTGATGGATAACATGCAGGCAGCTTTTGTTCACTGCTGAGGTTTTGTCTTGTCTGCATGTTGTTTATACTTATTTAGGGCGAGAGGAAGAGACAAAAGAAGAGCAAGAGCCATGCCAGGGGCTCACACAATCCCCTTCCTCTGCGTGGCCGTGATGAATCTAGACTGTACCTACCACACAAGTTATTGCAAAGAAATATAGAAGTCTTCCTGGGATAAAAAGCGGATTCCACAATATATTCTTAGACCAGACATTATATTATTTCCCAGCTGCACTTGTAAGCAGCTCTGCAGAGGACAAAGGAGAAAAAGGAGGGGAAAAACGGTGGTGGGGAGGAATATCAACCGGAGTTTTATTGCCTCTGCTTGCTGGAGAACTGGAGGGAGATTAGCAATAATTTTTATATTCAGCACAGTACCTCTGAAGGTGACTCGAGAACTTGTGTGAACTAGAAATCTAGTAGAGTATAAGCAAACCCCCCAAACCTGTGGTGCTGTTTCTCTCTTGCCCTCAGTCCCTTGCACAGACCATTCCACCTGTGCAGCACAGGCCAAACGCAGCTCTGGATGGCAGAGGTGGCATTAACAGCTTGGGCACGACTCCTCAGGTGTCTCCTGTGAGATCAGATTGCCTGAGGATCTCATCCCACACTGTCATCACACTATTTCAGACTTGATGCTGGTGCTGTGTGAATGGCAAATGGGCAGGAAAAGGCACTGCAATCTTAAAGATGCAATTCAGAGCCATTTTATCTTCGCCCTGCTAGTGTGCCACAAAGACTGCACATAGAGGAAGTCATTGAACATCAGGGATTCTTTTCAATTATTATTAAGTTTTTTGCCAGTCATTGGAAAAACCAGAAATCAAAACGCACCCCCTGCCCCAAAACGTAATTTTTCCCTAATTGAAGGGAGTTGTGACTGAAGGACAAGATTGATAATTTTTGATAATTTCATTAAATCACTAATATTAACCACAGGAATTAATTTGGTGTGACACCTTTACAAGCAGGTTTTTACCAATAGAAAGGAGATATTCCCATTCCAACAGGGATTAAAGAATGCTTGTCTACTCACAAAACTGTCTCATTTTAATTAAGATTTTGCAGTCGCCGCTTATTAATTTAAATCTGACCTATATCTCAGTAAGGGAATCTAAACTAACATGTCAGGTTTGAATAGATTGTGTAAGGAGCTCCTTATACAAATCACAGTGATTTTAATGAAGCAGCTCGATATTCCATCTGTATTTACTCTAGCATGATTTCATGATATGCAGCAAGCCCCCAGTGAGAAGCATTTTAACAAGGAACTCTGCTTCTAAAGGAAACAAGATGGGCTGAGTTCAAAATGGCACTCAGATCTCCAGTTCTCAGTGGTCCAAATCTCATATTACTCACATTGATCCTACTCAGCAAAATATCACATGGTGGTGATTTCTATGCACATGTGAATTGGTTCTTTAATACATTCTGTTCTTTATAATCTGTAGGTTTATGCTTGGTATAAAAGAAGGATGCAGGTACAAAAAAACCCCAACAAAATAACCCCATCAAAAATAAACCCAAACCAACCCAGTCCTTGGAGCTTGTTTATAGTAAAGAGTCTTCTCTTTGCCACTTCTCAGCATTATTTTTCATCCCAATGTCTCAGAAATCTGTGGTTCCTTAAGGCTTCCAGTTGCTTATGCAGACCAGAGTAAGATTCAGGAGCTGTTCTGGGATGAAGTTAACTCAGCTGAGTATGTTTTTCTTTTCACTATAAAAACTGAATTAGCGAGACTGGCCAACAGAGCTCTGGGGAATTACACAAGGAAACTGAGGCTGTTAGATTACCACCAGCATGGACAACTGGTCTTGGTGTTAAAAAGCTTGGTTTACTCTGATATAAACTGAGAATAGGAGCCACCAAAACTGCCTCCTAATCTTGGGCCAACCATCCAAGAACCACTGAAGGGAAATCTCCACGACAGTCACTCAATCAAAAAACCCGTTTCCCAAATTTGGCAGGTTTGTTTGGGCATACTAAATATACTTCTGCTTGAGATACTTGTATTTGGTACCCAACGTGGCATTTATTTCCCTCCATCGTAGCTCTCTCACTACAATGTGTGTTATTAGACTATGTCAAAACTCTAACAATGGATTTGCATTCCAGAAAGTCAACAGACAGCAATCCTGGGCTATGGCTGCTAATTGAGAGACTGATGACATCTGTAGCAGAGCAGATGGTGCTGTTCCACAGGTCCTGCTGCAGGGGCTTTCAGTTTGCAAGGCACTTCTTGTACATTTAGAAACTTTGATCTGCAGTCTTTGCCATCCTCTAGCACTCAGTAAGATCACATAGGCAGCTAAGCACAAACATGGATCTTCAAGCACAAAGGGCAGGGAATAATCCTTGCAAAATAACTAAGTTACAACCACCCACACAAAATATGTAACACATGACCAACACATGACCAACACATAACACATGGTACTAGCACCAGAGGAAGAGTTTGGCTCTGCTGTGTTTGTAGCTACCTTCAGTTAGAGGCAGCTATGACTCAGGTTTACTCTCATCTTTCCTGCACTAAACATTTGCAGGTCTCTCAACCTGCATACACAAGTCATGTACTCTGGGCCCCCAACCATCAGGATAAACTTCCCCAGGACCCTGTCCAGTTTCTCAGTATCCCTCTGGATCTGTGGGTCTCAAACACTCCTGCTAGGGAGACCAGCACCACCAAGAGGGTTGGAACAACTTTCCTGACCCTGTTTGCCACACTCCAGATGGATCAGATCTGTGGTTTGTGCTATTTGTGACAAGAACACACTCTTTGCCCTGCTCTAAAGCTTAGTGCCTTTGGAGCAAGGTTTTGAGGTTGTTTGCAGCTCATCAGCTCCCAGTGCCAGTACATGGGCTTAGTTTGTCCTAAGGTGCAGAGAGGAAGCCAAATATAGATCTCTGGTTGGCAATATAAGACCTTACAGGTCCACATAAATATATTACAACCAGGTATTAAATAATGCTCATGTTTCCCCTGGGATGTGCAGCCAGTCTCAATGCATCTTATCTATTTGCAAGTTCCATCTCACTCAGTACTAAGAACAGCAAAACAGCAACTTGAAAATAAACCACTATCAACTTGGCCAAAAGAGCTGGAAAGCTCAACAGTGACCCTGGTACATCCCCTTCTGTCCTTCATGACATTCTGACACTACCTTTGGCTTCTGCAATTCGTTTGTGACCTACTCTGCAGCATTTACAGAGAAATAACCTTGATCTTGTCACCATTCCCCAAGCAAATTATTATGTTTTCTTAATATTCCTTCACCCTATGCTATTTAACAATTTTAGTTTCTTGCCTGGTTCATTCAAAGCTTCCAAATGCAAAACAGAACAAAAACCAACCAGAAATGTGCAATTAAGGTATTAATTTTTCAAAGCTGTTCTATGTGGAACATAGCTGGAGCAGAGTAGAGGAGGGAAAATTGAGAATGACAAACCCATCAATGCTAAATGTAAAATAATAGTAAATGTACTGCTCTGTTTTATACAATAATTGCTGGTCATTAACAGCATCATCAATTAGAAAACATGATTAGTATACAGGGTTAAACAAAGTGTAAACTTAGAAGTTTTGAGGCTCAGAAATATCTGGAACACATAACCTTGCACAAGGGAAGCACCAGGACACTGAGAGCACAGTGACATTCTGCCTCCTTGCTGAAATTTCTTTTTGAAAGAAAGTTACCTGCTCAGAATTGGGAGTCTGTGACAGACAGGACTTATTCCTTTGTCCACCAGATATTCAAAAGAGAGACAGCAAATCTTTTGACTGAATCACACACAACTGGATAAAAAATATTCCTTTGTCCACCAGATATTCAAAACAGAGACAGCAAATCTTTTAACTGAATCAGACACAACTGGATAGAAGAAAATCTCAAACAATTTCTATTAGGAGTAGCACTAGCTGAAGAACAGGTGGGGAAATGAGGGATGAATGATGGACACCAAAATCCCCATAAGAGCTGCTTACCAGCCAAGAGCAAAGCCATAGCCATTCTCCTGCAGAGCTGTAACCTTTCCTTTACTACCATTTAGCAAAGGCTAATGTCAGACAATGGATATGGGGAGGAAAAGGTCCTTAAAATGAAACTGCTTGTTGGCTGGAAAACACAGCCACGTTCAGACAGTCACTGCTATGGAGAGATTTCATAAACCACTTATTTTGCATTAATTGCTGTTTTAAAGTAAAGTTCTTTAATGATTTTTTGCTCTTACTCATTTATTTTCTATGGTGTAAATTTGTACAGTTTCAGAACTGGGGAAAAAACCAGAAGTATCACCTTAAGTTCCCTGAAGTTATGATTCACTATATTTTTTGCCTCACTTTTTTATTGCACATAAGTGCAGCCTTACTGTTGCTCATAAACAGATGTGAATCTGTCCCTACTATCACACCTAACCATACAACAGCAAATAACAGAACCTTTGTAACACACAATGGGGTTTTTTTCAGCCAAACTAAACTGAGTCAATTAAAGGGATGCTGTGAATAAAACTAAAAACATTGACTTTTGCAACTCTTGTAAGACCCACCTGGAACACTGTGTGCAGTTCTGGTGCCCTTGACATATGAAGGACATGGAAGTGTTGGAGCAAGTCCAGAGGAGGCCACAAAGTTGATATAAGGGTTGAAGCATTTCCCATATGAAGGCAAGCTGAGGAAGTTGGGGCTGTTCAGCCTGGAGAAGAGAAGGTTGTGTGGAGACCTTACAGCACCTTCCAGAATCTGAAGGAGCTCCAAGGGAGCCAGAAAGGGACTCTTGGTTAGGAACTGCAGTTATAGGACAAGGAGCAATGGATATAAATTGAGAGAGGGGAAATTGGGGTTAGATATTAGGAAGAAATTTTTTTCCTGTGAGGATGGTGAGACACTGGCACAGGTTGCCCAGGGAGGCAGTGGCTACCCCAACCCTGGCAGTGTTCAATCCAGGCTGGATGAGCCTTGAGCAACCTGACCTACTAAGGAGGTGTCCCTGCCCAGAGCAGGGGTTGGGACTAGATGATCTGTAAGGTCCATTCCAACCCCTAAAATTCTGTGATTCTATGATTCTATGAAATGAAAAATTAAAAAGTAACTCCATGGAATTATTAGACCATTTGCACTGCCTGTTTGGGATTATCCTAAACAACTCATTCTAGAATTATTCACTTTAAAAATGGTTTATTAAATGCCAAAAGATCCCATTAAAAAGGGACTAGATTATTAGATTAGTTTATATTAGACAACTTGGAAAATGTGCAGTTATGATCTTAGCACTGTCTACACATACCATATATAAGCTGTTCACCTCCATTAAAAATAATGCTATCGCCAGCTTTGATTAGTTTCTTTATTCTCTAACTGAAACATTCATTTTCCAAATTAATCTTCTGCAAAGAGAAGGGGCAGAACAGAGGCATTATTGGTCTGAGAGCTCCACTGAAGGGTATATGAAGGAACAAACTGATGAATATTTCATTAGAGGGGGAAAAAAAGGAAAAGAAAATTGCATCTGAAAAAAAATCCACCCCAAAAATCACAAGATAAACTCCTTTATATCTCAAGTTAAAATTCTCCACTTGCTTCTGATGGCTGCTGGTTTTATTATTAAAGGTTTTGCTGAGAGTCTGCATTTTGATGTTAACATATGAAAATACGTTGACTGGCACAGAAAAACAAACTCATAAATTTCAACTTTAAGTATCTGTTTTAATGTATTATTGTACTTTATTGGCAATATTCCACCAGCAAATGTCTTTTTATTACTGTATCCCCTCTTTGCAATAAAGAGGGATGCTGTTGACTGGCTTCCACTTTGGGAAATATGAAATCATTGTTTTTTGCTAGCTGTGGGCAAGAAGTAGTTTTCAAACCATGCTAAAGTTGCAAAAGTGTGCTCACAAGAAATATATAGCAAGAAATATGTTAGTATCTTTCATAAATTTTCAATACAGGGATACAGCAAGATCATTTCCAAGCATAAACAGATCCAGCAAAGAAAATATATTATCTCAAATCAGGTATCGTTCCCCTGTACGACAAAAGATGGGTTGTTTAATAGCATAAAACAAGTAGACTTCAGCCTTCTGCAATATGATAGCTGAAATAGAAAGAGAAGCTTTCATATTTTACATAAGCAGTCTCCCATCTGTGGCTACATATTTTATTCCTAACTGAAGCAAAAGGTGCTTTAGCTTCAGAGAAATCTTAGCCTGTCTGCAGGGGGTTGTTGAATTCATTCAAAACTTTGGAGCATTTCAGTAGATGAAATCTAAAATCTTTGCTTATAGCAACCACTGCCATGCATTAAGGATGAAATGGAATCACACACATAAACATCTAGGACTTAGGCAAAGGGCATTTGTGTAGGCACTGGGGCAGGATGCTAAGTGCTCCACTCTATTTGCCCTTTTCAAATAGCAGTTCCTGTCCCAAGTTATGATCCTGAAAAAACCCTGAGTAATTCCAAACTGGAGCCTCCTTCCTCTCTCTAGTCCAAGATCTCAAAATACAATGAAAACAATTAGTAACATCCACACAATGTTTATATGCAGCTCCTTTTCTTACTGACTGACTTTTCTTACTGACTTCCCAAGGAGTACAGCTCTAGTCTGTGTTAGCAATGACTGTTATTCTCAGCAAGAATAGAAAAGCCTTTGCTGTTATTCTTCTGTTTGCATCCAATGTGAACATCAATATTGCTGCTCAGAGCCATCACTAATTTTTTTAACTCTAGCCCGAAATAAAAATCTAACTATAGTACTACCATGCAAACACAAAAATTATTATCATATTATTCCCTGTCATTCATTTTCCCAGTGTTTCCAACACTCCAACACTCACCATGTGACTAGGGTAAAAGAAGCTACTTGCCAAATAGCAGTGAGACTTCTTCCAGATGTGATTATACACATCTGCACATCACCAGCACACAGGTCAGACACATACCACAGGGCTCCATCCTTTGTGCCAAGGCA
>NW_008652115.1:12869-51281 GCF_000695815.1 Acanthisitta chloris | reverse complement strand
CATTTCTTCTCAACTGCTAAGTGTCAGATGTGCCAGGTGTCAAAAACAAATGGGTGAAAGGTGATCTGTGATACATTTTCCATATGATTCGGGCAATATTCTTCTCCCTATTCAGTGGTATTCCACACCCACATTTCTGTGTGGGCACCTCAGAAGGAGAATTTACTTCAATGCAAGGGAGATAAACAAAGATTGGACAAAGAGCAATTGAAGCAAGACTTTGACGACTGCAGCATCTGCTTTAGGGGGCTCCAAATTCATCTTGTAGACATACAAATAGCCTAAAGACCAGCCAGTCTTGGATGAACATGCATTTCAGGATGCCACTTAGGGTCTGCAGAATATGATCTGAGAATTACAGCAAATCCACTCTGGTCAGCTCTTCATGCCTTGAGGAGATCCATTTGAAAATTTGTTTCTGTTTAAGAGCAAGAAGTGACCCACTCATTACAGGCTGGTTTGGCTGGTGGTCTGCTCTTACTGGCATTAATGAGCAACTCCTCCAGGCAAACCTCTTCTACTCACGAACAAAGCAAAATACCCTGTCCTTCTTGGCTGGAATTTGTTATTTTCTCTGAGTGAGGGCTGAATGCACAATGACATGCCTACTTGGGAAAAGCAGCTCAGACAAGTTTGCTCAAGCCTGTCACTCAGAGAGCTTTGCCTTGAACTGAGATTCCACAGGAATTAAGATGAAATAATTTTTGCCTTTTTATGCCCTTGTTACAAAGGAGGAAGACTAGGTCACATTAAAGGATAAAGAGGCAAAACAACAAACAAACCTGCACTTGATTTGCACGAAGCCAAATTTGCAGGTGGACAGTTGCTGAGAAGACAAACTCAGCTTATCTTTTGGAAACTTTTAGTTTCATTAAAATTACTTTAACCATAAGGATTGAGGTAGAGGCAAACAACAATCTTGAGCAAAACCCAGACTGCTTCCTTTCTGGTCTGGCACATTCCACTGACAAACAGATAAAGGGAATCTTTAAATGCAACTTTTGCAATGGTTAGATCCTGTGTTGGCCTCTTCTCTCCAATATTTTGTTTTTAACAGACAGATGAATGGGATGACTTTACTTGATTCATTGGCACTGTAAAGCACTGACTCCTTTAACAGCAATCATAAATGGTTTCAAGGTATGAAACAAGTGTTCCAGCATGGTCCATTGAGCAGAATGGAGAGCAATGCCTTCCCCAGTGTCACTGCACATGATATATTTAATGATTGTTACCGTATGTTCGGATCAAAAGTGCTTTTAGTCATGTACTACATGGGATTCCATCTTGTTTGCAGCCTTTGAAAAAGCTGCATAGACAGTAGTAATTTGATTGTCTCGATTCAAAACCCTGAACTGCTCTTTCATACACCAAATCTTCTTAGCTCCTTTGATTTCCTTTTAATATATTTGGACAAATGTATGGTAATAATAAAGTGCAACATTTTAGCAATAAAAAAATGTTAATTATTGGCTGGAGAAGAACATTGAGTCTGCAACAATTTAGGTTTACTATAGCTATAAATGCATTACACCACCATTCTGCTTGCAGCTGTTCATGAAAGCCACAATACTCTACTGTCATCCTCAATATCTAGAAACATTTTTCAACCAGCAACATTTAGAGCTGACAAAGAAAAATGGACTTTTGTTTACCACAACATCACCAAATTTTGGTTGCATTTGCTCAGAGCTGAAAGGCAGCATTCTTAAAATTCCAAGAAAAATAGTTTTAATAAATTTTTGTTTGCTTGAACTGTTGTATTTGACTATGTGGTTACATTTTGGCAATCAGTTCCAAAACTGTTAAATACTTCAATAGCACATCAAGCAGGTATTTATCTAAATTGATCAGTTGATTTGTGGAGATAAAGTGTTATGACATCAGGATGTTTTCCTTGAGCAAATTATTAGATGGGGGTTTTTGTCTTAATATCTTTATTGAGCTAATGTAGCTGAACAATCCCAAAATTTAAAACAGCAGTGAGAGTTACAATATAATCTATGTCCATTAAGGAATATTAGTATAATTTCTCATTTGCAGGAATTAATATTTTGCCCAATATTTAGCTGCTGAAGGCTTCTCCACAGAAATTAAATAAGTAATTGATAGGATGAAGTGCCAAGAGAAAACAGCCTCAGGTTGCACCAGGGGAGGTTTAGATTGGATATTATGAAAAATTTCTTCATCAAAAGGGTTGTCAAGCCCTGGCACAGCTGCCCAGGGCAATAGTGGAGTCACCAGCCCTGAGGGGATTTAAAAGACATGTACAAGGGGCATTTGGGAACATGGGTTAGTGATGGATTGATTGGGCAGTGCTGGGTTGGTGGTTGGACTCAATGATCTTAGAGGTCTCTTCCAACCTTGATGATTCTGTGATTCTGTGATTCTAAGTCCATTCCTCTGAGCAGCCACTTTGCAGACTATTTCATGACTTATAGAAAAAAAACTCTCTCATTCCAAGTGAAGGAGATCTTTTATTTCTGAGTGATGGTTTCTCTTCTCAGATTATGTACTGTACCTTAATTGTGCCGTTTGATAAAGGTAGTTGATATCCTCAGGATTTCTCTAACCTTTATTTTAGCACACTCCAGGATAGTAACACTCTAATCAATTAAAGCATGCTGATGGCACATGGGGAGCCCTAAATCTCCTATTGACAGCTCATCAGGGAAGTCAGCACTTTTTTGTAATTTTCCATTTAAACAATTCCCCGGTACAAAGCAATCTCAAAGACTCTACACTGTTTACTCACAGCCCCATGATCCTGACATGGAATTTACAGAATTGCATATACTTTTGTGCATTGTTTATATATCTTTTGCTTGCCTGGTGTAGAATTTTTGGGGTTTTTTTTTGTCTTCACAGAGATACACAGGCTCATCTTCAGACAAGAGAAATACTTGACAAAAGATAAGGATGAGAAGTACTCATTTTTTTATTCTGCTCAGTTTCTGTACTATATTCTCCACAGATAAGGATGAGAAGTACTCATTTTTTATTCTGCTCTTAGTTTCTGTACTATATTCTCCATGTTCAGAGAACTGATGTGAAACAATTTACTCCTTTAAAAGAATTTCATTTCACGGGATGCAATCTATAGCAGCAATTCATACACAGATACACTGCAGGAATTCAGCCACCAATCCACTTCAGTGACCAAATTAATTATATTTAAGCTTTCTAAATCATTAGACAATACCTGTAGTACTAGTCACATATTTTGTTTTCTAGAAACACCATGACTTCCCCTTGATCAATGCTAAGGTATAGCATATGTCACATGAATTAGTTAAAGGGGAAAAAAAACTCAGCAAAATTTAAATTATCAAAACTGCAAGCAAGGCACATTAACATAAGAAAAATAGCTGTGAAAGTTCTTTCCAAGTGCTGAACAGCAATGTACAGAACACAGACCTTCCCCTAAGAGGAAACCCCATCACTGTGTATCAGATCCGCTCGGAAATAACAAATGCTGCTGTATTAGATATTTATTACAAAATACTGTATGGAGAAAGAAAAGAAAGGTGAAGCCTTTTATTAGCTAAGACTCACTTTCCATGCAACTGTAGTGCCGTGACATTTGCAACAAAGCATAAGAACACAATAAATGTGATATACTGAGAGAGCTTTCTGACATACCTTTTCTATCCTTGAACTCTAAACAAGGACTTCTGCCTCCCTCTCTGCCATTATAGACACCCTCTAAGTATTAAAATACAGCAATTTCAGATGGATTTAGATCATTGTGCAACAATGAATTGGTATTCTTCAGAAATAGCTATACCTATTTCAGAGCGAGGAATGGGAACTATCAATCTAGAGCATTCGCTGAACCTTATGTAAAGGTCACTCAGTTCTGCTGTAAATGCAAACATCCTACATGGTGCCCAAGTTTCATTTTCACCATTGAAAATAACACTTTGGGCAGGCAAGATTTCATTAAGTACAAAAGGGAAGAGACTGTTACAAAGAGAAGAACTGATATAGTAAGTGCTCTGACTTCAAGACAGAAAATGTAGTTAAAAATAAAGCATACAAATGCTGAATCCTTATTTCTTTCCTCCTTATGTCCAATGAAGTCTATAAACCCCTAACACAGTTGAACTAGTTATGTTCACTCAAAATGGTTTCTTCTTTCTTTAAATAGCTCCTCCACATTTGACTTTTCACATAGAACTACTTAAAGAGAATAAGATCTTGACCTCAGAATACCCAACAAGTGTGAATGAAAGAATTAAGGTGTAGATTGTACCAAGAGAGACCAAAGACAAAATAATCTGACATCCCTAAGGCTTACTCAATTGAGGATTGATTTGCTTTGTTTGGTCTTATAAATCCAAAGCTACAAATCGCATCTTCTTCTGCAAAACCGAATGTGTGAAACAAACACAACTAGGTCTGAAAGCTGTAAGTAATTCCAAAGCCTGATGAGCTGAAGAAGCTGCAGACTTAATGGATAAAAGATCATTTCCATATGATGCATTTCCAACAGTGTGTCTAGGTGTTTGCGTCACAGATGGATAAATACACTTGCAATTAAATCCCATGTGAATAGAGTAATTTAACGATACCTGAGCTCTCTGTGCTTCATTGCAGGGAGGGAGGACAGAAGGTCAAATGGATTTGGGATTGAAGGACAATAACTTTCTGCTGCTTGTTTCAACACTGGTTTTTCCACACATAATTCTGCAAAGGAAGAAAAGGATTGTTGTAATAACAGTTACATTTGAAGGTTTGCTCAGAATATATGACAAGATCATCTGGTGTTGGCAAAGAAGCTTGAAAACGTTTCCTGTCTTCAGTGAGCATGTTGTACCACAGCTGAGGTTACAGTCAGGGTAGGCCACCAAATACCTACTGAAATTACCATCTAAACCAATCTCAGCTGAGACAATGAAAGCCTCAGACTGAAGATGTATACTACAGTTTTCCTACGTAATGAAGGCAGAAACCCAATCTTAAAATCAAGAAATACAGATGAGGTCACTGGAGTGAAGCACGAGGATGTGCAGCTGACTGCCTTGCAAGGAAGTATGATGTTTATTGTAAACATTAATTATAACTCCCAAGTACAAACCTCCTCAGATTGGAAAGACCAAGTCTAGCAAAATTCTGGCATGTAACTTCACGTATGACTTCAGTCACAATCCATGACTGCTGCACAGTTCTGTCTTTTTCAGAGATATGTAACAGAGCTGAGAAAGAAACCCTGAGGATTATAGAGTATCAGTAAGTTGAACTAACTTTATTGCCTCTGGTAGAAAACTCTCTCTGGGTTTTACAGAGGCTTAGTAGCTATGACCAATGCAACCTTCATGGTGCAACACAAACATGACTACCAGAAAATTTACCAGAGCACAACTCCTCCATGAGTTATCAGGGAAGTAATTAAGTGATTAAACTTCATTGGTCTTGATGAAATAGTCCCACAAGGATACTTTGATGACCAGCAAATGGGAAGAGAATTAGGACATGTTTCTTCCTTTTTTTTTCACAGGCATATTTGTAGCACTTTTAACTGCTTCTGCTGCACAGAGAGGTAAGAGCAGTAATGGGACATGTAGAGCCTGTGGCTGGTTTGGTGTGTGCATCCCATAAACTCACTGCTGTCCACAGTGCTGATTAGTGAGGATATATGAATCTAATTCTGGCCAACCTCATTCACTGCAGCTTTCTTTGACAATTATGTCTGACTTCTTACTCAATGACTCTCTGTTATTACTACAGGTGATACAGTTACTTGGAGGAAGATCAGTCCCAATGATCCTGTACAGTCAGGATGTAAAGCTTGTAGATACAGAACTACCACATCAGCACTGACACAGCAAGGACAGCTGGTGCCAGCATCAGTCCACAAAGTTTACTTTAAATCCCTAAAATATTCCAAACCTGTTATAAATATCCTTGCTACCTAGATATCAACAAATACCTTTGCCGAGATCTCTGAGCATTATTTTAAGAGTTTACCCAACTCTTAAGCAAGGTCTTCTATCTGACTTAATCACCATGTAGCACTTTCTGCTTCAAAACAGCTGTGCCAAATCTCTTGATCAAAACACACAAATTATTATTAACTTGTTCAGTATCAAGTATTTATGTTTTACTTTCAAAATGTTACCTACAATTATTTACGCAGCACTATCTGACAACACAAACAAGATGCTATCTGTGGAGCATACATTTTACCATGTGAAAATCCATTAAAGCAATTTTTCAGAGAACAGTTCAAATATACTGTTCCCAAGGTAAACGTCTTTGCTGTAACATAAATATGAATTTGTAAAAGCTCCTAAGCAATGATTTACTACCTTGCAAGGTTGGCTTGGTGCACAGTGCAGTAGTTCTAGCTGAAACACATTTAATTCCAAACCTACATGATGACATTCTCAATAAACTTTGTCCTTAACTCATTCTGAAGACAAGCTTGCCAAAATTCCTGCTACATATTCAGCTGACTGGAAGGAAAAGTAACATGAAAAAAGAAATAACTGGGCATATATATTGACAAGATACTAACTAAAGGCAGCTTGGATTCTTAGGGGTTCTGAACAACTGTTCCTCTGTTATGAGCAGGAAAATCTCAATTAGCTTTTGGGGGTATTTTGGAAAGCAAATGGGGAGGGAAGGGACATAAGGAAGTGTTAAGAAGCAGCAAAGCAAACAGAGGTCATATTTTAAAACACTGTGGAATTTAACTCATGACTTCTCAACTTCTGAAGCTCAACAGTAAGGGCTATTTTGCCAGGAGAGGGAGAAGGAACAGAGCAAACCTCTACAAGCACCGTCTCACGAGGTGTCAGCACTGGTCATGTGTGATGACCTCTCTGCACACACAGCAGAGAGCAGCTCTGTCTGCTCCTGGACTTCACTGCTCTCCTGGAACACATCAGGGCTCTCTCTGCAGTCCCCAGCAGACTCTGAGCCTTACTTTGTGCCAGTTAAGTTCGTTTCAGCATGTTTTGTTTAGCCAAAGGAGGAAACTGTTCACATAGATGTCTGTTCCAGATGAGTATGCTAAGAACACAAGTTGGTTCCTTTCATTTTTCCTGATGCACAGGAAGCAGAACTGATAGAATGCATTGGGTGAGCTCCTCTGCAGAAATCATAACACAAGCAAACACACCAGTTCTTTGAAAACTGCAATCACCTTTGATGAGGGAAGCAGTAAATAACAAAGAATTCTCAGTCTTCTAATTAACATGAGAAATGGTTGCATTTCTTCAGATATGCTACTGCAACGTGACTCACAAAGTCAGGAGAGGAAGTCTGAATGGCTGAATATTCTGACAGTTTAATAGGAATTTATTACGAGCAAGTTCTGCTGCATCATCCAGAGAATTCATCACAGACTGAAAACATGAAAGTGCCCAAGTTCTAAGTGTATTCTGAAATCAGTTCATTTCTTTATTTCTTTTCTTCCTGCAAATAAGAGTAATACTCAGAGCATCTACTTTCAACACAGATTAACCTGTATATTTGTCTATCAATTTGGCAGCACTATGTTCAGACAAGCAATAACACTCCTTATGTAGCCAGAGGTTCCTTATCATCAGCAGGTGATAGCACATTTTTAGATGAATACACACTATCTGAAGAGACTAAAGACTGACCAGTGTAAGTGACTAAAAGCTTCACAACAACAACAAAATCTATATAATCTATTTAATAATGTAACCTCATAGGGATAGAGAAATTCTATCTTGAGGCAAAAACATGGTTGGCTTTTTTTTTGTTGCTGCTGTTGTTGGCAGTTATAGCAAACTGTATTCCAAGGCTGATTCTGAGATTAAAACATTCAGTCTTTTTGATCACTGGAAATAACAATCTTAGCAACAATATCAGACAAGCAAAAGTAAACCAAATTTTAACAAGATTCTGATTTGCAGCCTATTTTTTTCAATTCTAACCTACTGCTCTCCCCACTGTGGATGAAGGACAATCCATGCAGCAGCACCTCGTTGTGTTTTTGCCACAGAGCCAAATTTCTTCACTGAACAAAGCAATTCTCCTGGAATGCATTTTAAAACCTTACTACAAAACACAAGTAGGAGAGATGACAGTTGGAGGAATATTACTGAAGCAGGAGGAGAAACCCTTTAGATCTCCAGGACGCTGAACCTGGACTCCAAACCCAAATCAACCTTGTGAGATCAGGCCACAACTTAATCAGATTTTTCCATGTCTTCTAAGCCCTCCCCATCAACACACACAAGAAGCCCAAAACAAAGAAAGAATCAAAACTGTTCTCTTTTCCACCTAAGATATGTTTAGGTACTGTATGTAATCCTTTCAATCTGCCTGGTATTTTCTCCACATTTTTTTTTTTATTTGAGGGATGGGATGGGGAAAAGTTCTCCTTTCATGAATTGCACATAATAATCTTTCCCACAGGCAGAACTGAGACTGAAGCACAGTTTTAGACTCTGAAGAATATTAGGGATGTCCAAACAGGCTCACTGGCCTCATCGGTCACTCAGGCTCAAACAGCATTAGGGCAGTGCATTCTGTTAATTTTGTTAAGTAGCTCGAGCTGCAGGATACAGAATTCACAATATTGAGCCACTGGCATTAATGTGAGAAAAGATTTAAGGGCTAGCATGGTGGAAAGAGAGAAAGCAAAGCTTATAAACCTCATTGAAAAAAACCAGCTTCAACATTTCGTTCTCTTTGCTTCACTGTATTGATTAAAAAAGACACAATTTTGACTGGAGGTCTCTGATGATACAAATAAATGCTGATCAGGAAGAAGCTTCTCTGTGAGAGGGAATTGAGACAACCTAACTTTGACAATTCTTTGTAATTATGGAAAAGGTAGTGAAAGTTTTACAGTACAGTAAGCTCTCAAAATTAAAGTCTACTAAGGTCCCTAATCCTGATAATAAACATCTAATGATTCAAATTAATAAATGATTACAAAACCATATAGGCCTTCCTCAGAGACAACTCAGAATAAATATGTGTTAGATTCATCCAAATTTTCTGATGCAGACAAGAGAAATGGAGATGGGTTTAAAGATGAAGGAACCCCTTGCACATCAGTCCTGGTCCCAGCCCCCCAGAGCAGTTGTCAAGCAATGGTCCATCCTGGAAATTCAAAATAACCTATGTTAATCTTCCCTTAGAAACTTCAGCACCAAACTTACCTAGTTTAAACTTCTACAGCAAACAGGAACTATCCTTCTATTTCAAATACAGCCTGAGCAACCAGAACATTACTTTTCCTGGTCAGAAAGGTAAGGTCTTCTGCATTTCTCACTTCCCCAAGCTTGTCTTGCTGCATTTCCACACTTTATTGCTATGTAATGTTCTTCTAAAGGGAAATGTGCAGATTGCTTAAAGGCTTTGAACTTAGTATACTTTCTTCCTTCTTTAGTGATAAATAAATACATACCAGGGTGGCAGCTGTTAAAGGAGGTGCCAGGTACATAAATCAAACAGACAGAGCCTAGAGGGGGAAAGGCCTCAAATGATAAATAATTACCAATTCTAGAGAGCTTGATTACTGCAGAAGTAATGGCTGATTAAAACAAGACCAGGATTAAGGCAAAGACCTGAGCCAATATATTTAAAAAAAAAAAAAAAAAACCAACAAAAAAAACCCCAACACAAACTCACAAAACTGAGGGGAGGAAAAGAGGCAACTTCAGCTTCTGTGCCTGAGCTGAGTGCCAGTGGGAAACTGGAGGGCTCATCTTTCTGCTCAGAGGACACAGACACCAGGTCCCTGTCCTGCCCTAGGAACTCTTTGTCATCAGGGACTCACTTTGGTAATCTCCCAGCTGGGTGTTCTAGCAGCCTGCAGAGCTCTGGAATGTTAAAGTTTCAGGGTGTCAATTATTTAATGGATTTTTTCAAACCACTTTTATTGGTCTGGGACCCAAACTCTTTCCACTGACACACAGGCCCAACATCTAACATAATCATGGCTCAGCCTCTGTTGGACTCAAGTAATTCTTGGAACTTCCTTTTCTGAGGCACATTAGTTAGCAGTTATTTTGAGGGGTTTTCCCTCCTCCTTTTTATTCCCTGTTAAAGAAATAATTTCACAATAAACACTGATACAGTGGTAAAATAGTTTTCTACTCCATGATTTAATAGGAACACATTTTCTAGTAAGTTCTTCAGCATTTTAGACTTATCACAGTGCTAATTTATTGTAATTGCTGAGAGTTAAATCAGAGCACAACTTTTCAAATGGAGTATTTGTATACACTGTCAGAAGCCTAATATTTTAGTTATAAAGAAATGAATCTGCAGCATTCAACTTCCTTTGGCTTTTCCAACACTGAACCAATAAAGTAAAATTATGACACTAGGAATATTTTTAGTCAGCAAGGGCTCTGAATAACCCAGATGTGTTTTAGGACAACAAATAGTTAGCTGAATGGAATTGCTGATCTTTGAAAGAGACAGATACTAGAATTTCAGAACATGATTCTAGAAACTTTAGCTCCTAAACAAACATCAGGATTTTCAAGAGCAATTAATACTAAAAATAAATAGTCACAAACCACTCTGTGATCAGCTTTTTAACATGCCCTTGACTAAAACTCCAGGGAAAGATGGTGAGGGGTAGTTGGTAAAGCTTAGACACAACAACTCATATAAGGATTCATAATCAGCCCAAATTAACGTTATTGAAGATAATAATTTAGACAGTGGATCATGAACTTTATGTCAAAGTTGAGACAAAGCAGTGCACTGATTTAATGTGTGTGGTGCCATAGATGTAGAAGCAAGACTGTGCTTAATCAAACAAGAGATTAAAGCTCAGCACCATATTTCAGTCAGGGATATGGTAGAAAAAATACCCTAAAGCAGCAACTTACAGAAGGGCTCAGGATCTGCCATGAGCAAATGAATGGATTGCTGTGATGAGAACCATGTCCAAGAGTCTGATACTCAAAATGTATAGGCATCAGTTTTCTGCCAGGAGAGACAAGGTGGCTCAACAGAAGGAAAAAAAAATGCTGGAAAACAAATAAATACTGAATGAGTTTGCCTACCTCTACACGTGGAAATTTGCCCCACATTTATTTGCAGAGCTCCCTAGCCCTAAGAGATCCAGTATGAAGGTTATTGGGGGAAGCTGCACACAGCCTGGCACAAACCTCCTGATCTCCACCTGGCACTGGAATAAATCTGTTTGCTGGAACATCCTGCTTGCATCTCTCTAGTGCTAAATCCATGCCCAACCCCAATACAGGGGCATTACAGACATCCCAGCAGCCCTTCCTGTGTTACACATTGTAAATGCAGACTTTTTTACTGGTGTCTTTATAGATATTTGAGTATCCAACATAAAATATTCCATTACAAAGGGGAAAGCTAATAAGAAGCTATAACACAGCACGGCAAGGGCAGTGATCGGGCAAACAGAGAGAATTATGAAAGATATATAAATAAATTTGCTTTTTCACTCTGAAAGGTTACAGCACATCCATGCAGACGATCTATAATTCTCCCATTTGCAGCACTGACTGCAACATTTACTGAGCTGTGTTACTACTGCACTCGTTTTAGGAAAGATGAGCTGAACTCATCCCTATTACAGATAAAGCATAGTCTGTGTGACAAAGATCCAGAGACTTGTCATCTATTTTGATACTGTTTTGTTAATGCTGAACTGGCAGAGTTTTTACTTCAGAGGAATGGGTTCCAGTGAAGATACTTCCTGTGATGCTTTGCCTGGAGTCTCAGCAGAATGGAAATCTTTATAACCACATAAGGATTTTATGACAGATGCCTACAGGAATATGCACACATATACAGTCAAAGTAGAGCTAAAGCAAAGCAGCCTCACAGTACCCTCAAATTCTGATGAGGTTTAAATACTAACATGTTCTTGTAGGCTAAAAAAGCAGATAGAAAAAAATATCTCCTCGGAATTAACTGATCCATTTCTAAAATTTTTAACAACAAAATTAGACATCTTTATAAAGCTGAACCATTCTTTGTCTTCCATGGGAGAAAAAAATGCCCAGTATTGATACAGAATCATAGAGACATTTGAATTCGAAAAGACTTTTAAGTTCTCACCACCAATTTGGAGCTTCACAGTACAGAAGCTCTGGAACAACATGTGCTATGGAACAGGCTTTGCAACCCCTGCTAACCCCACACACCCTAATGCTAGGATTCACCATGGGAACATGATTGGATTGGCAATGCTATCTCCACCTTAGTGGGTTACTATGAAAAATTTGCTTCCAGCTCCTCTGTACATTTCTATCTCAAATGCCCCTAGACAGATTTGCAGACAAGTACATCTGGGACAAAACTTCTGCACTATAATGAGGCAAACAACTGCAATGTAATAGTAAAACAACAGAAAAGGGAGTGCCAGATTTTCCAGAGGTGCAGAAACCTACATTATTTTAGAGTCAGAGTCACACCTAAAGGTAATTTGGTCAAAATCAACATTCTGAAGTTCAATAGGAATCCCCACTATGTTTTTAATTGAAAGAAAACCCAAGCAAGCACAGTCTGGGAGCACAAAGTGAAATGAATCTATTAATTTACAACACAACTAAAGTCAGTGGCCATATTATCCTGGAGGCAGCCTGCAGACCCAGGGAGGGTCGGAAGTAAATAAATCATAGATGACTGTGATGAATGATCAGTGCAGGATGTGTCAGAGTGCAGGCCTGATCAACCATCATGCTGAAATACACTCAGCTACCATGGGAGGTTTGGGGGCCTGCAAATATGAAACAGACTCTTGTTAGTGTCAGAACTGGGCAAATAATTTGCCATGAATTAATACAGAAGCAGAGTTGAGCCCACTTCACGTTTCTGAAAGGTGAAAAAGCACGTGGTGTTTTTTAATAATGTGCTTGATGGTGTTGTTCCACTTTCTTTCCCCAGGATTGTAAATTCCAGTATTTTTTCCTATGCTTATCTATTAACAATATGTCATGAATGGTTTAACTCAAGACACATCATTTATCCTCAAAATCCCAATGCTTCATGCCAGTGTTAACAAAAATTCATACTGAAAATGCTCTCAATCCAAAATAAAACATCATTAAGATGCTTACATGTCACACAGATCCCACTCCTTTTGCATTCCCAACCTCAGTAATGTTTGTGTCACATATCTTTGTCACCCATTGTACAGCCCTGACAGGTGCAGAGGCATATGACACTCAATTCCATGCTTGAAGGCATGTGCAGAGGAACATTTTGTTTTGGTTTTAATTAAAAAGAGATTAACAAGAAAAACTTTCAAACAAGGAAAATAGCCACATCATCAATATAAAAACTGAAAAAAAAAAACCCAAAGGTGACATTTCACAAAATTCACATAAACATAAATAACAAAAGTAGGTTTCAAACTGCATTTCCCACGAAATCAGAGGACAGGCTAACACACTGGCAGCTCCAGCACACTGGGACTGGGCAGAGCTCACACTCACTGCTGTCTCTGCTGCTGGTACTGGTCTGGACCACCAGTTGAGGTGTGCTGCAGTGCCAAGCAGGGCACTGCCATGCATCAGAGCACTTGGTGCAGGTGACATGAGATTCAGAAAAGTGAGATGTGTCCTAGACTTCCCAATCCTCAATATAAAATTAACCACATTTGCCAAGTATAGTGGGCACAGACTGTGCCATGGGACTGTGACTGCTCACTGGATAACTGCAAATCAGCACTAGCTGATGCTTGCAATCTCTTCTCAATGCCAGTCTTCCTATAGGTCTACTCATTCTCCTTCTCAGTGCTCTAAACCTTAACTGTGAGCTGAGACTAATGCCATGGGACAATATTCCTAATGCTATGCAGAGAAAAGCAGCCCTCATTGGACCTTGGCAAAGTCAGCCTCTCTATAAGGCTCCCTTTTCTCCCTCTCTGAACTCTAAGGGTAAGCCAAGTCCAATGGCAATGCCATGGGATTTACACTGATCCTTTTCAGAACACTAATTTTGAGTACCATCATTGGGATTTACACTGATCCTTTTCAGAACTCTAATTTTGAGTACCAACACGTGTTCTGGAAAAGGTAAACAAACCCAATCCTCCAACACAGAAGGTCAAAATAATTCTGGTTTGTGGCTTTTTTCACCTGTAGTTATGCAGTCAGGTGATGTCCAAGGCTAAGACTGTAAAGAGGACATGTCTAGGAGTAACCCATCCTTGACTGTCTGAAATATCTCTGAGCCCCTTTCTTTCTACAGGGCTTTCATGATGTCTCCTCTGAACCTTAAACCCACCTGGAGGCTGAACTGAAGCCACAGAGCACTCCAGTGCTCTCAGGGAAGGAACACACAGGCAGTGCTCCTCCTGGTGCACATGGTCAGGTACCTTCTGCCTGTATGACTCCGTTTTCTCTTCCAACACCAAATCTCACTCTAAGCTGAGACAACAGGCATGGGACTCTCTAGTCCCTTAACTTGTTTCACAGAGTGGTCTGGCCACACTCTTCCTCCAGTGCCGCAACATCTTCTGCTCTCTACTCTCGGTACATACCTGAGATTTATTGTTCTCAGAAGCCTCACTCTGGTCTAGTCCCCAAGCACAGCCTGAGCCCCAGGCCAGCAGCTCAGCCTGTTTAATCAGCACTGAGTGCACAGTTCCACTAACAGCTGTCAAATCACCCTGGCAGCCCTTCTGAGCCCCCATTGCTACTGTGTGTCCTGGACCACTATTTTTCAGCACGTTACTTCACTGGCTCTGTTGCTCTTTTTTACCCGATGGGGATCTCAAAAGGCAGGCACTAAGTCCTTCCTCTTCTAAGCATTTTTACACTGGGCAGGTTATTGGCACATCCACTGTGGCTGTGTGCCTCTGGCAGCCTTGCCAAGTGCAAGAGATAAGTAGTTTGCAAAGACTTTATTGATGCGACTCTCAATAGCATTGTCACGGGGATGCACCTCCCTGGGACCCTGGAAGAACCAACTCTTGCTTAGGATTTGAATACATCCATAAAGTCTTCAAGATAACAATCGAACGATGTTGTCTTTTTATTTTTAATGATGGGAAAACACACATCAAGTCTGTTAAAATTCCTCCTGCAATCAACCTTTTCAGGGTACCTGACAAAGAACAACAAACAGATCTGTCAAGGTCTCTTCTTGGCTAATAATGATTTACACTAATGTTTCTTTACAGTTTGTCAAACTTACTATTATCATTTGATAGTAAATGTCTCCCTTCACTTTGATATTATTAGCACAATGAGAAAGTTAGGGCCATAAACTTAAACTCTCAACTATGTAGCTTTTTCCTTGCATTCTGCAATTATATAAAGCAGTAAGTTACCATAATTCCCTTAAAATAAAAGCTAGACTAAGAGAAAGAGAGACACACCTAGAGAATGATGGCAAAAGATAAAGGATTTGATTTTTGTGTTAGATATGTGGGCACACAGAGCTGTATATCTTGTAGAATCAGCTAATGTAAATGCATTACCAATTTGACAAGACATGGCATAAAAAAAAGGTATGAATCCATTTGTCTTAGATGCCATCACTGATCCTGGGCTGGTTTTATGTATCCCTGAAGTTCCAAATTATTTAGACCTGGGGTACTGAAATGTATGAAATGTATCAGAGAAAACAACATCCCCAACCTTTCCTTCTCAGTTAATATGAAAGAGGTTTTTCTAATCCTTTTGGGAACAGAGCAGACAGTCAAAACACATCAGAATATTTTTTCTATTTCTCACCTGGGCAAAAAATTGGAAATGCTACAACAAATAGTTTTACCATCTCTTGTGACCAAACTGAAAGTCTCATTACTCTTGATGCTGGCTAAAACTATCATTTTCAGATGCTAGTGATAACACAAGAACCTCAGTTTTCATTATTTGAAAAGAAAAAACTTTCTGAGCTGTCACACTGAGTACAGAGCCATGATAACGTGATCAATGACTAAAAAATAATGAGAAAAATAATAATTTTAAAGAAAATGGTGACTTTGATGAAGAATATTAATATTAAATAGATATTAAATATTGCTCAAGAACACCAGACAATGCTCAAATGCAGTATCCAATATTCAACACGGAACAACAGAATAGCTAAAATTGCATAGAAATCATAAAATACCATGCACAGGGTGGAGGCATGAGCGAAGCTATCACCAGGGGATTTGGTAGGTAACATTTCCAGATCATCTCCAATTGCACCCCTTTTCTGAAGAAGAATGGAAAAAAACTGCATCAGGTACAGCTACTCTGAGCTAGGGAAAATTTCTATGCATCTCACATGCAAGTTGAAGCCTTAGCTCATCATCCACACCCAGCAAACAGCTATCTTAATAGCACAAGGCAAAATAGCACATCACACCATTTTCTTGATCCTAATTTGTCTTTTGCTACAGTGTTTGGTTTTTCAGAGTGAGATGGACAGGGACAAAAAACTCAACCTGAGAACTCTAAGAGATAAAATAGTTTGTTACTCATTTATTCAAGTTTACACTGCAAAACTCAGAAGCTTAGTACAATATATGTGGTGCAGACAAATGGAATTTTACTTTATTTAAACCCCACAGGAGACACTAACATGCTGAGTGCCCAAGGATTCATATCCCACCCTCAATTTTCTCCTCCTAAAAGCACAGATTTTGGGTTATATAATTCTTTCTTTCACTTGCCAGAGCCATGGTGAGGCGAAACACCTTTGTACATGGCCAAGGTGAAATGCTGGTTTGAAGTCATATTTTTCTGTTGCATCAAATTGACAATGACAAGAATGAAGTGATGAAACAAAAATTAAAGGGAACAACTTACTAGCAATTAAGAAAACGTGTTCAGTTGTCATTTTGAACACCATTCAGTACACACAAAGGCAGATCTCAATGACTGAAGAGAAGCACTAAACTCACCGCACCAGTCACCCCCTAACAACTCACCCTGCTCTGAACCTTGGTGGGTTCACAGGCCAATAACTAATATGCAGCTAAGAGGCTTTAGAAATGTAGATTAATGTGTCATGCTCTAGAGAACAAGCTCATCACAAACTGTGGTGAGAAACTCCTTTTCCCCCTCCAGGGAATGGAATTACATAATCCGTTAAGCACATTATGGTTCCTTAGCTCTTTCTAAGCCCTGGAACAGGCAACTAGCTACAACTTCTGTTGGGGCAGGTGGACAAGTGGTCTCTGTTACAGTGCCAATTACCCACCAGTATGGCACAAATTATTAGCAGCATTCCAGCCCGTGGAACTCCTCATATTCTATTTAATTCCATCCATTAAAAAGTAGCCCCTACTTTTTTCTATGTGCTCCTTGACAATTGGCAAATGACCATGAAACAGATCATGTTTGCAATCACACAGCCCAGTGCTCCCCCAAACAACCAACCATCCCACCCAAGAGCAAAAGCTTATTTGTGGACTCCTACCAGCATCTTCCCTTTCTCATACAGGGATGGAAAACAGAGAGAGAATTAGGTTCCAAAGCAACATTCATTATTACAGTCATATCTTACAGCAGGCATAGCTACTGCAGCCAATTCTTGTTGCAACTTAAACTGAACGTGCAGCCATGTGATGAGAGATATAATGAGATTTTTAACACAGGGCTGCATCTGAGTGTTTGACAAAAAAAGATTCAGCTGGGGTACGATGAACTGTTATTTATTTCCATTTGAGTTTAGCAAAGGTTGTCCTACACAACTGTGAAACAATTTTACACTTTTTAAATGTATTAGCTTTGAACTGAAACAGTAAATAAACTATTTATTTGGGGTTTTTTTTAGTGTCTCAAAATGGATTAAGAAGGGTGTGTGGAGAGTATAACCACCACAGAGAACAGTTTTTCGATGGCAGGCTAATGGGATTGCAAAGGGTTATTTTGCTGGAGAGGAGATTTTCAGATGCTTTCTCTCTAATGAAGGTTTCGTTCCTCACTTACAAAGTGGTTTTTTGCCTTTCCTTTTCACCTTTTTTCTTCTTCTTCTTTTAAACAAGTCAGGGAAAGGTGAATTGCCTTGGAGAACCATGTTGTCATTGGACTAAATTAAACCTTAAAAGATCAAAGCTTTCAAAATCATGCTGAGATCAAACTGGGATCTTTGGAAGACTTAGAGAGAAGGAAAAACACTGATCTTTATGGTTTGTCTGCAAACATATTGCTCTTCAGCTGCTGAAAATATGCAGGAGGACTGGTCTGTGTAAAAAAAACCAAACCCACCCCAATTTTCAGTGATAGCAGAGCAGCTTTTAGAGATATAAACCTTTCCTGAGAACAGGTGAAATTCACCTCTGGTCTAAGAGTCCACAGGTCCTGGCCTGGCCATGTAGGCTGTTCATTTAATTCTCTCATGGCTCAGTGGTTGTCCTATAAATTTTGTCTCATGTGACCTTCTAAATCTCTTCCCCCCACCAAAGACTGCTCAAAATAAAATCATGTTTATATAAATTTTCAAAAATCATATAAATCTTTCACAGCAGTAGAGAAAACTAAGCCAAACCCCTGCTCTCTTCAGAGACTCAAAAGATCCAGGGACTAAAATGGCCTTTAATGGTCCATGGGGACTAACATATTTCTGAAGTTTGATAACCACCTGTCCCTACCTGCTCTCCCTGTAGTGGTTGCCCAGCAAGCCAAAAAACAGGGCTTGTCTACACTGAGGGGGACAGGGTGGATGGAAGAGGGAACTGGGGGAGCCCTGGGCCCCCAGAACACACACACAACAGGCAGGTGGTGCATGGAAAAGAGGCAATTAGAAAGTTCATTTCTTTGGGGCTTTTTCCATTTTGGGTTTCGATTCTCTTTTCCCTGGTGCCAGAGGAGAGCACTGACACAGTGTTAGAAGGTTGGTCTCATGGGCAGGAAGAGCTGATTTCACCTACAGCAATTTCTTGCATGCTTGACAGACGAAGAGAACTGCTCTGCCCATTTTGTGGCAGCAGCTGTGATGATTAAACCTCCCTTACAAAGCTCTTTGCCTCTCAGCCAGGATACCACCTGTCATACAGTCCCTTCAAACTCCTAGGAGATCCAACCAAACAACACCAACAACCAAACAACCCCAAAAACTTCCTGTTTTGAATGGAGAGCAGCAATAGTGACAGGAAACTTGTGACAACACTGATCACAATCACTGTTTATACAACCGTGTATATTTTCACACATTTGTGAGAAAATTAGTAGAAAAACTGCTGCAGATGTAAAGGCACTAGATGTAGATAAGGGCAACATACTTAGATTTCCAGATGAGTCAGATTTCAATACTGTTCAGAGGCACAAATAGCATCAAGCCAAATTTAAATCTTTGTCTTCACCATATCCATCAGCCTTTCCCCTCAAAACCTTTATTCATAGAATTCATTTTCCTGTGTGAACATTTAAACACCATTTTCTCTGGGATTTCCTTTAAAGAACTAATAATGGCAAACGTTCCTGGAATAAGCTAATTCTGAGGGCCTTTCCCCTCAAAACCTTTATTCATAGAATTCATTTTCCTGTCATTTCATTTAAACACCATTTTCTCTGGGATTTCCTTTAAAGAACTAATGATGGCAAACGTTCCTGGAATAAGTTAATTCTGAGGAAAAAAAATAAAATAGAAGTGCAAGGTAAAATACATTCATTTAAGTCCTCAATGTTTGATTATCCAGTACTCACAATCACCTTAAACCATTTACAAATGATTAGTTAGACTTCAAGATTACAAAGATCAATCTGACAATTTATACTGTGGAAAAAAATATTATCTACATCAAATTATTTCAACAATATCCTCAGTAGATTTAAACTGCCACGAAATCCAATACAGTATATGGAACGATCCCATTTTACAACACTGCAGCAGATATGCTAAAAGGAATTCAGATCTGTGGCAGTGTCAATAAAGAATTAGAAGTTTGTAAGGTATTTTAAAGAGCAGTTCACTTATCTGTGCTAAAAATAGCACAGCTCTTACAAAATTCTTCTATTTCAAAAGGCCATAAACTGTATTATTGACCAGATTTAATCACAACTGAATTCAGATGGGGTTAAATCACACAGTCATCTTGTGTTTGTTTCATTTCCATTTCATGACACTTAGAACAACATCTACATGCAGGACTCACCATAGGCAAAATGAAAATCCACATTATTTCAAGCAGATTATGGCAGGGGCAGAGAGAGAAACAACTGGCTCAACTGAGTATTTCTGAGACTTCAGAGCTAAGTTTTCTGCATCCAAAAACATCAAAACTGTATTATGTTTTATTACAATGAATCCAGCAATGAGTCCAATGGAATGAAAAATCCAAGTATCATTCATTCCTGAATGCCACCACCAAACTGGATGAGAAATTATTTGATACACAAAATACATGAGACGGAGCATATAACAAGGCAGGCTTAGTCTGGGATTTTCTCAGAGTCCACCTGAACTATGGTGCAGGTGGCAAAACAAAACTGTTCTAGAAGCTGCTAGGAAATATTGGGCAAGTTCTTGTGCATACACACATGAGCACTACTGTTAATGCCAAAGAAAGCACAATTTGCACTCCCAAATGCTGATTTATCAAACTACAAAAGTAGAACAGTCCATTCTCTTTATTTTGATTTTCAGTAAAAATTTGCTTTGTTCCAAAATGTTCACCTCAGTCAGTGTTTCCAAACTCCTGAAGTACCCAACAGATCATGTTTTCCTTTCAGCACATTTTACAAAAGAGCCTGATTTTTGCAGCAAAATGTGCCACATTATTCTCTTGTGCAGCACCACCTCCTTTCCAGGACATATTGTCAAACCAAAATCACAAATAAAATTGATGCTGTATTTTACCCAAACCAAAGTTCCTGAGCTCCCTGAGAACCTTTCATTCATGCTACTTGAAACACATGCAAAGGACTTTAGCAACCTCTTTTGGGAAAGTCTAACTAAGCCTTTAAACACATGCATAGTACATTTTATGTGAACATGAACATCTCCACCAATGTCATCAACTCTTCAGCAGCCTTAAAATTAAATATGGGCTTAAAGCATTTTTCGGATTAGGCTCTCTCTCCTTTCTTTATTAAAATGGGACAGTGGCTATAAGCCAGCAGAAACTCCGGTGATAAAGTAGAAGACATAAAGTTGGAGAGAGATGTGATAAAATTCACTTCTATACATGAGGAAATGACTTCCATAACTCATTTCAGGCTTTACTCCTTGTAAATAGCCTGGCACTGTAAAAGAGCCGACTCTGTATCGTTGCTGGATGCAAACTGCACTGATTGCTCACTGGGTCTAATTCAACAGAGCAGGAAGCCTTCTGAAGGGGCTTTTGCCTTTTGTTTCATTAACTTGACTGGGTTTTTCCCCCTTTGGATTAAAGAAAAGAATACAGAAAAGCAAAAAAAAAAAAAAAAAAGAAATTCAGAAGTAAGACAGATCTACTGAAGAGGCAAAATTCACACTGCAATTTTTCTTCTCTTCCAGGGGCTGGATGGATGATCTACCTTTCTTTCAACTTGCCTTTGCTGGAGGCAAGAATAGTGACAGTATGTTATAGGACTAGGTAAGGTGCAGAGCAGCTGGATTCCCCAGCCTTCTATAAAAAGCCCAACAGGATGAATTTTGTTAAGGTCTTAAACTATCAATTACCTTTACATAGCTCTTGCAACATTGACTGCTGAGATATATAATCTGGAGAAAGCTCTGCTGGCCAAATACACACTCTCCATTTTACTGTATCATGTAGCTGTCAAAGAAGTATCTATCCAAATCTTTGAAACACATAGCTGTGAATACATTTTTATGGGGTGCACAAAATCCCAAGGTCACAGCAGGTTCTGTTAGTTGGGAGTCATTATTTGTCATCCCCTCATATTAGACACTGCTGAAACAAAGAAAAAAAAACCAACTCCCACCTTAAAGGAAGAAGCCTTCAGTGACAAAAAAAGGCACAGAAGGCAACTAGAACAAATTTATTTTTGCCATAAAAGAAGTTAGGGAGCTTATTGCCATTTAAAAGTGGGATGCTCTGAAAATAAAACTTTAGAAAAATCCAGAAAACAGAGAAACAATGGCAGAGAGCTCTGTTTCCAGAAAAGGGAGTCTCCTGATGAGCACATTTTGCATGGCTGAACAATAGGAATGCACAGACTACCGTACCCAGTACACTACTATAATGTACTTTCAGTCGTGGTCACTTGTTAGGAGTATAAAGTTTATACTCCCTGTGTTGAAACAGATAAGAAAGGTAAGCAAATCAGGCACTACATAACATTCTGATTTTAACTTGGCTCTTGCAATTATTGTTACTCAGCAGAAATTCTGTCACCTTATAAAGGTATCCCATAAAGATTTGAAGGGATGAAGGAGCTTGGTGTGCATCCAGCTGCACAGGGAAAAGATGAAGATACAGTGAGATACAAAAAAATTCTCCAGTGTCTTTGGGGGATCTTATAATGGCACAAAGCCTGAAGATGGTCCCCAGGAGAACCCTCCACATTTGCTGTGGAGGGCAAGTATGAGAGATGCATTGGTCTAAGTGCTCCTGGCTGGATATGCCTGCACCATAAAGTACAACCCTGCGGAACAAACAACCATAACTTGCAGTTATAGATTGCTGTTACAGCAGAAGCCAGAGAACAACTCAAAATTAGCAGAATTGGAGACAACTTAAATTACTTGAATCCTCTGCTAGTCGGAATGCAAATTCTTAATCTATACTTTAGCTCCATCTTCCACAGGAAGCTTTAAATCTGACTTTATCACAGCCTCACAATGGATTTCAGAGTAAACTTGAGAATTCTTCCCCTTTCATATTTGTTGTCATGCGTAAGTCTAGTCAGATTGCAGAAACAATGATTTTAAAGCTAATTGACAAACTTAATCGCCATTCTGGCATCAAAAACCCAACTGCTAACATCTTTTCAACCTTCCCACGTGCCAGTTTGGAAGCATCCAGTAGTTACAAGTAGCAAGGACTTTCTGAATCTGACTGAACTTTCCAGACTGCTTCTGAATGAGAGTCTGACTTTGGAGTCAAATGTTAAAACCTTTGTTACTCACCAAGCTCCACAAATCTTGAAAATGCTTAAATCCTAATACAGCCTTTAGGCCAATAAGACTGCAAAAAAGGGAGCAGAACTGGTGTAAAATATGCCTGAATTGTTCTTAGAGAGGACCACATAAAAAATAGCTTTGAAAAACATTGAAATGGGCTAAATGTCAGCATAGACCATAACAATCAGCTTCTAGGAATCTGCAAAATACATTCTACCCACATCACAACTCTTCATCTACTTAGGAAATGTATCGAACAATTGCCCATTGTAAAGGAAAAATCCTGTGCCAAAGGTTCTGAGGACTTGCCAATATCTTCTCGTAATACTGGATTACTCACCATCAATCTTTCCTTTTGGGATTATGGTTCCTAACACTCCTTTCAGGTTTCTTAACTGTTGAGTCAGGTAGGAACCATTCATTTGGATGATCACAGGATACCTGTAACAAGTCCCAGGTCACCAGTTCTCAATAACCTGAGGCTATCAGAGCTTCATAAATGTACTAATGACAAATTTGGAGCAGCAAAGTCTGTCTCATTGATCCCTGGAGTGGTCTTGGCTGATCTGGCTGGCTAGGTGAAATCTTCATCTCTCCTCACAACATCTTTCTGCAAACCTCCCAGAGCTGCAATCTGAGACAAGGAGTACCATGCTCTCTGTTGGGCCCAGTTGTGTCTCCTTCTCAATCTTCCAAAAAAAATATCAAGTACATTTGTAGAACACAGAGCAAACACCCTCCAAGTCTTGAGACATGCTCAAATGAAGCAATTAACATTTTGCTGCTAGAATCCTTTAGTTCCTCAATTTTCCCATGTCTCCCCCTACTTACAGGGCTCTCAAGTTTATTTGGATGGGCTAAACACATCCTTCAAGAGAATCCAATGCAGCAGATACTCTTCAAGTAAGCTCAAGGCTAAACAAGCCTATGTAGAGCAACAAACCCTGCAAGGTCTGAAGGTGATACCAGCAGATGCTTCAACATGAAGAAGAGTATGCATTGCCTATGACAAGTGTAACAGGCACATTTTCTCCCTGTGTTTTCTGATCTGTCTAATATGTCCTCTGACTGCTACCAGATCTTTTTAGCCACACAAGCAAAGCAGCAATTTCCTCTTTCCATGTAATTTTGCCATGTGGCTGACAAAATATTGGCATGTTGAGAACTTCAGGTTGTCAATGTATGCAATGAAAGGGTCTCATACTGCTCTAGTCTCACCCAATTTCTTTTGCCTAAAGTACAGTCTGGGAAGCTTAGAAAAATACTCAAGCAGAGCTAGCGAGTAGGAGTTTTCCCCCATATTTCTGATTAATACTTAAATGGCTTTACTAACAGGATTAAACCCAAAACAGACCACCTAATTAACAGCATCATACAAAAGTTCTGCAGTATCATGACTGAACATTTTGGAAACAAGTGAGAGTTTCCTGTCTGAAAGCTTGATGTAAATTTCAGCCCAAATCCACTAAAACCAACAAAAAAAATGTTTATTTTAAGAGCCTGGAAACCAGCTAGATGTTTCATGCAGCATACTTCAATAAGAGAAACAATTACTTTCATGGCTGCCTTTCTGCTGATACTTCAGAACACTCAGAAACTCATAACCAGCTTTGGACAGTAAGGCAGATTCACAGATAATTCAATGAGAAGTGCTGTTCATCCAGACAAAAGCTTGACAGTTATGTGGATCTGACATTCATGATTGGTTTATTAATATTTGATTAATCTCATAACAGGAAGTGATCATTAGTGCAGGAGCATATGTCTAGAGCAGCCCCAACAAATTCCACTTTGGTAATATTTGAGCTGGGTATTTTTCAGAAAGAAAAGTCAGAAAACATTAACGTTTGAAAGAAGGGCATGACTTATTTGCTCCAAAGCTTTAACAGAAGGAAAAAATCCTAACTACAACTGGAGAATCTGTGAGAGAAATTTTAGCATTCTCTATCCTGTGACAATGTGTGCCAACTTTAGCACAACAAATATCCACAAAGTATTGGCAACAATCCTAAGAGAAATTCAGTTCACACTTTTCTAATTACCATCAACATTATAAACTAAATGACCTGTAAAAACTGAGATATCCAAAGAAAGACGAGTCTGTGACTTCAAACTGCCCAAAACAAAACCCTGCATTATGAAATTTTAACCTTTCATTGACTTTTCATGGCCTTCTCCATAAGCCTTAGACAAGTATTTGACAATATTTAGCTGCCCAGAGCTGGAACTGCACAAACCTTCCTGATACTTCCACATAATCAATGATAAAATCACAAGAATATTGGAAAACATGCAAAAACCCTATTGCCTATCTTATACAAGAGGTTCAATGTTTACTGCAGCGTTTTATTATAAAGTCTTGCTTTCCCTTCCAAAGCATTTTACACGAGGCACTGCAGGGGAAGAAAAAGATTAAATGACAATATACCATGGACTATGAAATAAATAAATAAATAAATAATATGATCAAGTTGGCAATAAATTAATACTCTGCCTGAAACTATCAACACAAGAAGTTGTATCAGCATCTGTTAACAGCAGCAGGGTTTAAACGAAAACTGGGGGAAAAACAAGCGTATATGATGGAGAAGAAAAAGCTTCTCTCTAAAGGACTCTCTTTTCAATTTATTATGAAGGATACAAAGGGCAAGTAGAGCCTTTTAGATGAGATTTTCAAAGCTATCTTGGAATTACATGTTCATAGATTTCCAGGGCTGACAGAGGCCACCACAACCATAACTTTCCATACAACAAGGCGAAACTCATGTTCCACGTTCACACACCCCACAAATCTTTTGGCATTTCTTAAAGTTCTCCAGTCTTCCCTTCCCATCTACTGTCACATCACTTCTTTCCTATTCCCTTCAATAAAATCTTACAAATGCAGTCATAAATACGTGAGCCAGCTCTGCTGCCTGTACCTGCACCCTCTGAGCTCCTCACATAGGGTTTGACAATCTCCAGAGCACCAATTGTTTATGCCTTGATTGCTTTTTGGGAGCTCCACACCCACACAATGCATGTTACCCCTTTCCCCTGGGGCTTCCTTGCTCCTGCCTCTTCTGTACATTCTCTCACCATTCCTTGTATCATGAAAATTATTTTCAAAAGTAACATACTCCACTCCTCTTATTCCAAGTTAGGATAATCTATATCCTTGTTTTAAACCCCCCTCACATTAGAGAAGTACCACAACCCACACATGGCTATTGGCATTCTGCTGAAGCCAAAGTAAATATTCACAGGTATAATTTTTAAGCCCATGTCTACTTTTTTTTAATATGGATTGTTGTGCTTTCTTTTCCAGCTCTCTGATCCTTTCTACTACTCTGCTCCAACCTCTCTACAGCAAGCCAGTTCCTCCCTCACTTGATCATGCCAGGAGAGCCTGGTAAAGTTCAGAGCGTGCATAAGCTCTTTAACACTAGACACACTGGAGTATTAAGTTGATCCTACACCATTTTAAGTTATTAATCAAGACACGATGGCATAGAAACCAAACCCCCAGACAGATCTCCATCAGTGATGTGAGTCTTTATCAATGACATTTAGAATCTCTCCAAAAGCTCTGTCACGTGGCTTTGACATGATCTATTTTTCATAAAGCTCCACTGACCTGTATTACCACCTTCAATTCCATATTTATCAGGCCCTGTATAATTCATGCCATTATTAACTTTGGAATCAATGTTAAAAAGAACTGTGTGTGTTTTTACAGACCATAATCTGGTTCTCGTGGCTGTAAAGCCTTGCAGTACAGCCCAGGGAAGGTCAGCTCCAATACAGTGATGTTCACTGCACCTGAGCACAGCACAAGCAATGACATACCCAGGGACAGTCCCAGTGTACGATTCAAAATATCCCAAGCAAGATGGGAGCAGTGGTTAGGGAGACTGTGTCCCACAGCCCTTCGAGAATTCACCCAGGCAAACTTCACTGGAAAGAACAACATGACAAACAGTGGTCTCTGAATTAATTTCTTTGTGCAATATCTTGAACAGCATCTCATAACTCCTTAAATGAGCAATTTATTTTGCTATGCTGATCATAGATAGTTTTTTATTAAATTTTGGTATAGATTTTTATATAATTTAGCCCAATAAAATATTAGCTTTCTGCTTGCAAGAACAGAATTAAAGCTCTGGCTGAAGCTGCCTCTGGCTTTCACAGCAATTTTTTAACATGCAGATGCAAACTGTCCAAGAAAGGTGCACGTTGAGCTGTGTTCTATTATTTTGTCAATGAGCATGACTATATTCCAATGGAATTCTTCCATAGCCAGCCACACTTCCTTTTCATGCAGCAAGAAAAATGGAAAGTTTGCAAAGCTGGACACGTGAGAAGCTTTTTCTGTCATGTTGGCAATCTCCATGTCAATTCAAAATAAGAATTCCTTGTGAGCTCATCCCCTCCTGCCCCTTCCCCCAATACTGTATTTTAAGATACAACACTAAATTCCACTGATTCATTATTCCTATTAAAACAAACAATAACCTCAAATTGCTTAGCAAACCAAACAATTGCAAACAGTAAATTTAAACAGTAAAACAGGGAGCACGTTGGGTAAATGTTATTTCCCTGAACAAGGAAAGCTTTTGGCAAAGTGCTTAACTTGAATACAACAAAAGGCAATTTAATTTAGTAATACAGCTGGATGAAAAATGGAGACCTCAGGTTTAATAAGAAGGGGAAAAAAGACAAGCATATATCATCCAAAAGGATAATTATGAGAAACTATTTTGTATGATCCAGCTAAATCAAAGCTTTTAATGCTTTCTTACTCCTGTCAAAGGAGGGAGATTTAGTGCTTTAAAAATGGGGATTTTGCAGACTCCACTGCCAAGAAAAAATGATTTGTCCCTTGATAAATTACTATTGGGTTTTCTACTTGAAAAAAAATACACTTACATTGAAATAAATGCCAAGGAATGGCTAGAGAATTTATATTATTCACTCGTATCTGTCACTGGATTGGTTGAAAAGCGACAGTGCTATTAAAAATGTCTTCTTGCTTCTAGACATAATGGCACAAAGGGGCCATGTGAGTATTTCCTGAATGGGAAGGATATGTACACAAAAATAATGGTAAGCAAATCTTTATTCCCCTCCACCACCCTGACATGCTAGAATCTAAAGAGTGACTCTGTGTGTCCCTCTGTGTGTGTATTTTGTGTTTAGAAGCTGCCAATTCCAATGAAAACTCCCCTCCCACTGAGATGGAAATTGCCCATTCATTTTCCTAAGGATTTTCAAGGGCTCTTCAATAAATTCTAGAAAATTTTTCCCTCTTCTGAAGGAGGGTAAGAACACACATGCATATGATGATAGCTTGAGAGCTGCAATGCAGGAAAAGCAATTTTTCCCCAAAGAAACTCCTCTTGACGGTCTGTGCTCTGCTTTTTGGAGGGAGAAGGTCTCTCTGTTCTGATTTTTCCAGTCCTTGGACAAGAACTGTATATGCCATCAAGAAGCAGAAAAACTAGGCAGTCACAGACACTGGAAAGGGTGTGAAACACTCACTAGGGAGAAGTCCTCTCTGGTAGCATCTTGCCTAGGTGTTCTGTAAGGACCAGGGAGATGTCACTGTATGTTACTTCCAAGCCTGGAGGTAACAGTGCCTGGTGGTCACTCATGTTGCTAAGGAAGAAACACCTCCATGCAATGTACCACATCCTCCAGCCGAGGAGAGGAACTTTCCCAGCAGACTGAAAACCTGTGCTGTCCCTGCTGGATGCTGCTGCCCACAGGCTGCTCCCCTGCAGGTGCCCAGAGCCACTAGAGATCTTCCCTGTCAAGCTTCAAGAGCTTAGGCCCCCATTGCCAAGAGGTTGCCTGGCTGCTTCTCACCAGGGCAAAGGCAGAGCACACAGGGTTCATGCAGATGGCAAGCAAAAAAGCCATTGATACCTCTGGGATGCTGTGGGCAAGTTAAAGAGTCACACAGGTTTGCAAGACAGGGATTTTAACTATCCTGAGTACTCACTTATTGATCAGTGCTTATTTTACATAGACTTTTCAGTGGAGTCTGAGCAGCAACTAAAATTGCTCCACTTGTTTCTGAATTTGAGGTGATCTTGATATACTTTTCATTATCCCGTTCCACCTAAAAGAGTTCCTCTTTTTTGATTAATTGTAACACCAAGTTTCCAGCAATATGCAAGAGATCTTTTGCTTATTTAAGTGCTGACTTTGACATTTATCTGTCTCCTGAGAGTAGTAACAGTTACATGTTTTCATGTTTCTTTGGGCCCTGAACAACTTTTATGCCTACTAATTAAATGAGTATCAGTGAGAGAGTTCTGAATGTACAACAATCAAAAAGCAAGAACAAGAGTTTTTCCATACATGCACAAAGATACATTTCACTGCAATCATTCAACATAAAAATGCAGAGTATAGAACTGCCTGGAAAGAAATAAGAGGAGTTTGACTTAAATGCCACAGTTTTTCATGTAGAGTGCTTAGTCTATAAAATCTTTGCAACAGAAACAAACTTGTTTCTCCTCCAGCCCCAGGAACCTGCCAACACTGGACCCAGTTCATGCTGACCATTTAGAAACTGCCAGAATATCAAGACAACAGCAGAAAGGGAATTGTAGCATTAAAAGACAGCTTAGAAAAAAATCCATCTGAAAAAGGAAATCAGTCTCTAGAAACATCACCACAAATTAGCCAAAGTCAGAGGGATTTTATGCAGCAATTTCCAAACCATCTGGCTTACAGTCTGAAAGCTCCTACTATTTCAAACCATATGGGGCAAAGCCACCAAACCTGACCTCCAGCTCTTCAAGCATAGTTTACATAGTTGTGCATCATTATGCCAGGTACTAGGGTACAAGAATTTTCATTTTTACTTTCTTCCATCAAAACCCCAAGATGATTTCACTGGGAAGCTGTTATTTGCTCCAGGGGTTGTCTCACTTTCAGATGCAGGAAGCACCATTTTATTTTCTTCTTGTTTTCGCTTCAGAAAATGTAGTTCAGTTCTGCAGTTCAATAAATGTGGCATTTGTTAAAATCTAGCGAGTTACAAAGAATATCCAAATCTCTTTTGGTAAAAAATAGAAATGAAAAAACAATCATTGAAAGTCACAGAAAGTATAAATCATTGTCATTCTGATGTCTCAATTCTTTTTTTTCCATATGGATTATGCTAACAAAGCAAAAAAAAAAAATCGCAAAAATTAATCTATATCTTTCTTGTGACAAGGACTTCTCACAGAATTCATAATTATATCATCTCGAGCCATTTATCTTAAGTCAATAATTCCACATCCCTTCTAAAACTGGCATTTTGCAAACACACTACAGAAGCTACTTGAGGCAGCAACTTGTTTTCAAATAGCATTTTTATGTTATCCTTTGCCATGTAGGCTTAAGTAGATTGTGTATCTATAAATAATGAATGTAACAGAAAGTACCTCCCACAATAAGTTTTGTTAGAAAAACAAATTTCTTCCTAGAAAATTCAGTCCTAATCACTAATTAGTATGCAAATTCTAATATTACATGGAGAAACAAAAGAACAAATAGGGATTATAGCAGAATAATCCTACCAGAGGGTTTTTTTTCTAGTATATTGTTTTCATGTTTCTAAATCTTTGAAGAATTAAAGAATGAGGCAAGTCACTGTGTCTCTATCTTTTGCAGGTGTTGGCTCACAGTACTTATACCTCAGAACTGTTTCCAAAGAAACATCCATCACTACTAGAGCCCACGATTCCTTTCGACCTTACAGTTTTGGTAAAAGGCACTTGAACAGGACACATCATAAGGTGATTCACTTGTTGAAAGGTGATGAGGAAAAGCACAACAATTTTGAATTGTTAGGATAATTAACCTCTAGAAATTCTCCAAGATGAGGTAGAGTCTCTATCCCTCAGTATCTTTAACAACCCAATATAAGAGAGAGGAGAACATGAGCTCGATAGAAATGATTAGCTATGGTGATTGGGTCTGCAACCATCAGCTTCAATCCACCCTGGGTCTAACAACTGTGATGAGATTGGCATCACCATAAGAATTCTGTGACTAGAGGAGCTCTGGGTCACTGAGGAGCTATCAACCCAGTCCTATCCAGGAGACAGGAGGAGAGCAGGGCCTGAGTGAGGCTGGTCCCAGCAGCTCCAGGAGACACAGTGGTAGCAATGATCAGAGATCTCCCCTGCATGGGATCTCTCACTGCACCATCAGGATCACCTTGAGGAGAGCTACAGAGCTCACAGCACTTCCAAGGCAGCTTTGGATCCATTCATCATTAAAACAAATCAGCTGATGATTGCACTCACGATTTAGTGATCTCTGTTGGAGTTTATGGGGCTGCAGGACATTTTCAGTTCAAAGATATTTAATCTTCAAATCTCTTCCCCTTTGATCTTAAACTGCTATGTCTTCTGACAGGCAGGACAAAGGATAAATCCACAAAATCAAAATGGTTTTCTAAAGCTATCTTTGTCAAAGGAGTTGAGAACAGAGGACACCGTCAGAGCTCCTCTCTTACAATCCAAGATCAATTCTGCAGACCAAATCCTCAGCCAACATAAATCAGTGTGGCTTCATTCAGATAAAGTTGACAGGATTTTATACTACCTGTGGAACTGGGATTGAGAGTTCCACAGTTTTGTGAGACTCTTTAATGCCTGCAAAGGCCCTTAATGAAAAATAGCCATTAAACAAATGCTAATAATCTCGCCTGATACACATGCAAACAAATTAATCAGTTAAAGCAGGCTAGAGTTACAGTTTTACAAGAAAGCTCAAGAAGAGATAGAACATAGACAAAGCATTCACAGGGCTAACACCTTTTTTTCCTTTTAAATTATAGCCCTGTAAATTTTTCTGGACTGTTTATTCAACATGCAAAAAAGGCAGCCTGTGCATCCAGTAGCCATTGTGAATCTCCTCATTTCTGTACCCATTAGCTGAAAGTATACAGCCAATTCTCAGCCTTGTATTTTAGGTCATAAATCTGCTCCCTCTGTTCCTTGAGCAAATTAAAAGCTATATATCTTTTGTCAAAGTCTTTCTGACACAGAGCTCCTACCTTCACAGCCTTAGGCTAGCTGTGTGTCTGGGAAAATTATATACAATAGGCAGTGACAGCCAAGGAGTCCAGCATTTAGGCACTAGTCAACATATTTTTATACATGTAAAAATCATTCTACCTTATAACTTGAGCACAATTTATACATATTTAAAAGGATTACAGGAGTATGAAATAAGAAAATGCTTTCCAAAGGATAGGAAGGTGTTCTGAATTTGATACCTCAACAATCCTTAAAACTATGCTGCATTAAGCATATGCATTAACCTGTGCATTCCACTGATACAGACTGCACTGAGCAATGTGTGGGCACTGCTTTTGATTTCAGCCAAATGTGCAAACAGTATATGTGTTTTAATTAAATGCACACAAAATGATCTTGTTTGGGAATGCCAGCTTTGTCATGTATCACGGCAATGGCTTGTCTAGTTATATTGGAGTTTTATGGCCTTGAAATGAGGCATTGCAAAATGGCAATATTTAAGAAGCCCCACATGAATTTCTGCATTGTGGAAAATTTTCTAAGCAATGGGATGCTGCACATCTTTTCAATGCTGCACATCTTTTCAAAGCTGCAAGGAGCTTGCAAAGAAGTAATTTTAACTCCAAGACATAGAGAAATATTTGTAAGAAATTGAGGGTTTCATCTAATTATTTGTTCAACAGCTCTGCCCTTCTGCCCAAGGCAGTAGCTCTGTCTGCTTCTCCTCCTCCTCCTCACACTGCAAGTAACCCTTGTCTTGTACTTTTATCTGAAACACTCCTTGCCCTCCTTAGACCTCTCTGGTTTATAGCTGCCATTTTCCCGATGTCATATCTCTTACACTCTGATCAGAGGTGTTCATCTTTTCCCTTTCCAAAGTGATATTGTTGTCATATAATTTACTTCCTCAGTTACTCTCACTGACAAACCTGGAAGGCCTCACTTCTTTACACTTAACACAGCCATGATCTCAATGGAGCTTGTAGATTTGATCTCCAGTTTCCATTTATTGTTCATTCTGAAGTAAATGCAAAGAGTGCTACTATCTATATAAACACCTCTTATTCCTATTTTTAACACATGGTTTATATTTCTTAGGAGAGTGGTTTACTCTCCAACTGTCATCTTGTGCCCTGTCTCACCAGCTTTGGGAAGCTCTTATGGGTCATTCAATTTTTCCTTCTTGATGCTGATAAGAGTAGTTAAATCTGAGGATGTGGTGCAACTGCATTCTCATTTGAGGCACTACAGGAAGGGAAGTCATATCTCACTTAAGAACAGAAGTCATTTACAGAATAAAAAGTGCTAGAGAACAGCATTAGAACAGTTTGCAGACAGTCCCATAGTGGGACACGGCCACAGGACAGGAAGGCAAGCTCAGGTTCCTTTGACTTTCCATGGTAGTTAGGTACACACCCAGGCCTTGACAGTCTTAAACTGCTTCCAGACTTTTATTGTGTATTTCACACCAATTCAATTTCAAATCCCCAAGTCTGATTTAATTAGAAAGGCAGCAAAATCTGGGAAAGCAACCAGGCATCTAAAACTGCTACACTCTGTAGCTGAAGTAGATGATGTTTATTGGGCTCTCAGAACATATAAACTACTAAGCATCACTGGCACTTGGAAACCAAGGGCAGCTTCCCTAATGAATTAAATAGCACACTTTTAATAATGTAAGTCTCAAATAAATGAGGCTTCAGTGGGTCTAATCCACAGCTGGATCAAAGTCATTACCACACCTGCAGGAATGTGTGTACTTCCACCAATGCTCACACCAGCAGAACAGTTCTTTAAAAAACCAATCTGTGCAGCCAAAGGATCTGCAAGGCCATAGCCCAAACCAACATCACTTAAAAATCCATGTCTTACCAAGATTTCATACTGAAATCCATCTGAACACCTCTGCATCTACAGATGGAAAACCTCATTTGCTTGACCAAAGCCCAGTGATTTCATATTCCTGCATCTTGTGCTAGACTGCTGGAATATCATCCATTTCTCGTGGAGGTGGCTCTTCATACTAAATACCTTTCTGATTGCATTGCTTCCTGATCTGGGATTGCTAATAACCCATCATTACCTTCAGTGTGCCAGCCCTGGGACTCTGCTTGCCTGACCCATTCTTTGTGTCTTCAGTAAACACACTGATCTGGGTAGGAACACTTCAGGAATAAAGCTTTGCTCCATGTGAGAAGGACTATCAGATTGCAATCCCAAGCAAACAGAAATTGCACTCTTTTTAAGTTGCTTGAAATGAAAACCACCACAACACTGGCATATCTGCTTGCATTGTTATTTTAAATTATATACACACAGCATCTTAATAGAAGAAATTATATGCTCCCTAGCTGACACATTTCACAGTTAGAAATAGATGTTAAAACTGTTTTCAAATAACAAATTGGCAATCTTACTCCTGCCTTCCATGTGTGCACACTCCTTAAAAGCACAACCAGAAGGGGGAGTAAAAAAATTGGTTTTATTACAATCCACTGCTTACAGAATTTGCAATAGATTTTTTTTTTTGTAATCACTCAATGGAGAGAAAATGTTTTTTCAACTTCCTTTTAAACTTCTGCTAGAGGTCACAAAAGTGAAGACATGAGGCTACAGCAAACGTACAGAAGATGTTTATGCATTTGAACTGCATTTAAAAAAGAAAACCCACCTATATTTGTGCTTCTAAATAGCTTCCCAATTTCTAAGTGTCTTTTTTTTCCCTAAAGGATTGCACCCCACATGCACATACAGGTCTACAGTGTAAGTTTACTAACTTGAACAACTCCAAGTGGAAAGGCTGCCAGATACAGTAGTAGAAAACACCAGGGCAGCAACTATGTGATGTAAACTTAGCTTAAGAATACTGGGAAAGGAGCAAAGAAAGCTTAGAAGAAATCCAGTATACTGAACAGCTTTCAAAGGCAGTTGAAGAAACCCCTCAAACAGTGAGGTGAAGTGGCTGTGGAATCTTAGAGTCACAGTGGTTCTCATTTACTGGGGCTCAGTGGCCCAAAACTCTACTGGAACTGCACTGTGGGAGACACAAAGGCAATGTGATGAGAGTTGTCTCTGAATCTCCTGCAGCATGAACTAGAGGCAATGTGATGAGAGTTGTCTCTGAACCTTCTGCAGCATGAACTACAAAGATCCAGAACTGCAATCAACAGTGCTGGCATAGCACTGAGGTGGACCTATTGTTAGTTTTTTACAATCTGTATATAAATGGGACATCCTCCCTCCCTCAAGAATGGAAACCTTTCTTGCATAAGTTCATTCTTTAGTGTATTGTTATGAAGAGATTCTTGTTCTCCTCCTTTTTCTACCAAAATCAAGAATTTTTTCTATAATCCTTGAAATCACAGTCCTCAAAACCTCCTTAGCATTGTGACGACTAAATTGAAAGAGATTTTTTCAGACAATTACTGTTTCAGGGTAAAAAGCAAGGAGTATAAGGAACATGGCTAAAAAAACAGGGCTTGATGGCTTATTTGTTTACTAGACAGCAATGCAACAGTTTCTCATTGAAACTGTGCATTCTGCTTAAATTTTAAAATGTCAAAAATAAGTCTCCAATATTTAAATGTGGAAAACCAGCAGTGCTGCCTCTTGGGAATGATAAGAATTGTATAAGTGACACTGAGATCTGTCTAAACATTTTCTTCTATGACTTCAGAACTCACAAAATTGGGTCTCTCTCCCACGATGCACAACCATGAATCACTGCTGTGACAGAGAAGTATTTTGCCCCCAGAGACTTCAGAGCATCATGAGGTTTACAACCTGCCCAGGAAGGAATATGCAGTGAAATATCAGCATGAAACAAACAACAAGAACATAAATTTTGTTTTCACATCATGCTAAAACCTGCTGGTCTTGCAAATGTACTCAGAAAAGAGGAATTCCAAACTGATTGGTATTTCTGATTAAATATTTGCAGATAGGAACATGTTTTCAAGCAGTGCTACTGGCGACACATCTTCTGCTGCATTTCCCAGGCAAGCAGCACCAAGAGGATTCATCTCAGAACCCAGAGCACATAAGAGTGTAGGGACCAAGGGCTACAGCCAATTGATTATGTGGTTTGAACACCAAAGAGAGCCCTTTCCTCAGAGAAGCTGGAAATGGGAGTAGAGACTTTATAAACTCAATCTCACAAATGAAAAACCCAAGGAATGCAAGTCAAAAACCAAACCCAACCCAATCATTGTCACCCACACTAGTACAGAAAGCCTAGAGCAGAGACAGAAAGTGAGTGAAGAGCTCACCCATCACCATCTCACCACCAACTCACTTTCTGGTTGCATGAAAATAGAACCTTCTCTCCTCATCTTTTAATTTTTACCTGCCATTACTTACACAGGTTTTAAAATGTTCTGTAACGGTAACTTACAAGATGTTATTTCCACATTTAAAACACGTTCTGTTTTTTAATATTATTTACTCTTAAGCAGTCAAAAGGAGCCATTTAAGGCAGTTAGGGCTTCAAACATCTTTTACATCATGACTAGAAACTGTTTCTTTGATTTTCATGGTGCTGGTGCTTAAGAAAAGGCTAAATATGATAGAGAAAATTAAAAAGGAAAACAAACCATCACTCTCCATCTCTCTCCTAACCTGCTTTCCTCCTCCTTCTGTGTTTTAACTTGCCTGGATTGGAATGAAATAAAGCAGGGAAAACAGAGCTTCACACAAGCAACAAGTTGAGAAATGACATTTTATACTCAAGTCCTCTAAAATTAATAGAGTACAAATGAAATGAAAGGTAGAAATTGCCTTCAGCTAACTTAAGTCGATTGTTAGGAAGATATGGTCTTGTTTTCCTTGCAGCCAAAAATGAAAAGGCATTTATAGATGTTGGATAAATTATCATTCATAATCGCTAACAGAATTCACTGTAAATGCTTAGAGATGCTAAATGGACTCAACAAAAGGATTTTCAGATTTTTCCAACAACTAATTTTTTTCAGCATTTGCTTTTCAATGTAAATATACTGATTTATTTTAGAACTCTGCATATAGAATTAAGTGCAATTTGAGATTTACCTTCAAAAATTGAGCAAATCTATTTAAAGACAAGTAACTTTGGAAGACAGATTCAGTGCAATTAATAATTTTGTTTGTATTTAATAGTTATCAATATACCTCAAGCAATGAATTGCTCATTGCTTGGCTAAAACTGTGCAAGCCACAGACTGTATCACTCACCATCTATCATATGGTTGAATTAAAAAGAAGAGCTTAGTTAAAACAAGATTAATCTTCTCCTCTTCATGACTCGAAGATCAATATAGATTGAAATACTGGATAGTTATGATTAATCAGTGAGGAAAAAAATAGATCAGGTTTCATAACATTAGTAACAGTAATGCAGTGTTTCCACATGAACTTATAGGTACTATCCTTTACTCCTCTTACTCATATTTATACTTAATATAACAATACATACTGGACTATAAAAATGATGATTTCCTCCATAAATTGCACACAGAAATACCCCAAAATGAAAGCAACAATGCACCTGAATCATAATTCCTGTTACAAGAAGGAAGGAAGGAAATGAACTCAGAGAACTGGGACACCTCCTCTTATTTCCAGACTGAGGAGCTCAGACCTGATCGAAGAACAAATAATAGCAAGATTTTCTCTGTCTTGCAGAAGTCCAGAAAAGAACACCAGAGAAGGCAATTAGTTTAGGGAGCAATTATCTTCCCTGACTGTCTTTACAGGACGGAACTGTGAGACAAGACATGGAAAAAATCAGACTTTGATAAAGGTCAGTGACATATAACCTATTTTGGCAATTACTTGTCACATATAAGAATGGTTTAAAATACATTGAAGCCGCTCAGGAAATGTGGTGACAGGACTGTTTGAAGCATTGTACTCAACATTCTGTGAAGATAACTCTGAATATAACACTGGCAATACTGACACAAAGTTGGGTGTGGAAGAACAAGAAAAGCAGCAATCTGCCATCCCCCTGAGTTTAAGGGGTTGCTGCCACAGCTGCAGTGTGTGATCTCAATGCCATTTGAGTTGTTGTGCTGCCACTGCAGGCTCTGCTCTTCTTCCTTCTCCATGTCAGTGACCTACTGGCACGTAGAATCAGAGAATCTTAAGGGTCAGAATGGACCTTACAGATCATCTAGTCACAACACTCTCTGCCAATCTGCCATCCCCCTGAGTTTAAGGGGTTGCTGCCACAGCTGCAGTGTGTGATCTCAATGCCATTTGAGTTGTTGTGCTGCCACTGCAGGCTCTGCTCTTCTTCCTTCTCCATGTCAGTGACCTACTGGCACGTAGAATCAGAGAATCTTAAGGGTCAGAATGGACCTTACAGATCATCTAGTCACAACACTCTCTGCCACTTCCCCACCAGGTTGCTCTGCTCAAGGCCTCATCCAACCTGGCTTTGAACACTGTCAGGGTTGGGGCAGCCACCGCC
>NW_008652115.1:11353-12829 GCF_000695815.1 Acanthisitta chloris | reverse complement strand
TTTTTTTTCTAATATCTAACCTAAACTTCCTCTCCTTCAGTTTGAACCCATTACCCCTTGTCCTGTCATGAAGAGGACTGACTCCTCACGTGCACCAGGGCAGCTGGAAAGCTTTCAGGAGGAGTTCTGCAGCACACTGAACAGCTCACTATCAAGCATCCTTAATTTTTTCTGCATTGAATTAGAATTTTCTTCCCTGGAGAATCACCCCTTTAGATCCCCATGTACAGATAGGGGCTGTTTGGGGTCAGATTTGAAATGTTTGACCCACCTGCTGTTCAAAAGCTACATAGGCTCAGTTCCCCCCACCAGTTCTGCCATTGTAGGATTTTATCTGTGCCAGTGGTGGAGGCTGATTGAACATCAGGAGGGAGAGAGAACATTCCATAAAACTGCAGGCGGAAAAGGTTTGCCAATTATTTTTCTTCTCATGACTTTTAGGATGCACAGATTCCTTTTGGCAGTTCCCCTTGTTTTGTGCCCATAAAATAAGTTTAATGGCTGAATTTTCTTTAAGATAATCAGAGGCTGTATAATTTATGCATCTGAATAGCATTGTAGCCAGATGTAATTTTGCTCGAAGTTTCAGCATTACAGTTAGTAATGACTCTGCTGGCTGTGTTTTGTGGAATTTGCAATTTATTTAACAGTTGACTGAGCACTGACCCCATATAATATCACCATAATCAAAATGTGGTAAAAATTAAAAATTGAAAAAGAAAAAGAAATCTGTGCCTTCTGGGAAACACACAGACTAGGAGTGGACAGGGTATGGAAGCAATCTCTCATATGACAGGTAACTAACATGGTCTTTAAAGTTTATAGCAGAGACAAACTAGCCAATCAAAGATTTAGCTGAATTAAGGTTTGAAACACTCTCTCAGAAAGAGCTATGGCTTGAGGCATTTGTTTTGTCAGTCTTTGCTGCCATTCAAGTCCCTTTCCCTGATTTGCAAGAGCTGATCACTCCGTGAGCAGACAAGGGAAATATCAGAGGGCATCCTGTGCTTCCAAAGAGTGGGGGGACCTCAAGGGGAGAAGAGTGACATTTCAAATACTGTCTGTTTGCCCCAGCCTTCCCCAGGTGCTCTCCTACTCTGCAAAACCCTTCCTTGCTGCCCCAGTGGCTGTTCATGTCCTGCTTGCCTCTTGCAGTACATCTCACACCAGACCTGTAAATCTGTTTGGGTCATTACTTTCTTCTGGCCCCGTTTATAATAAGATTTGCAGTTAATCCACCTTTTTAGCCCACCCACTGGGTGACATTTAATAAATTGTATTCTTCATTAACATTTCCTTCTCAAGCATTATAGATGATTAATGGTGATAGAGAAATACAGTGTCATCAGCATAAAACAATGATTTATGGTGATAAAGAAAACAGCAGCATCAGCATTAAAAATATGAAGTTATTTGAAGAACTGAACTTAACACGGGAAGGAGCAGATCCAGAATTGGCTGCAAGTTCAGTTTACC